>NC_041409.2:43886964-44186964 GCF_900747795.2 Erpetoichthys calabaricus | reverse complement strand
TAAAACACGCATTGACAAGCCACAGTCCTGGTGAAGGTCCTTTGGACTGATGAAACAAAATGAGAGCTTTGTGGTAAGTCACAGCAGTTCTGTGTCCACAGAAGACAAAACAATATGTCCAAAGAAAAAACATGAAAACATGAAACATGGAGGAGGCTCATTAATGTTACGGGGCTGCTGTGCTGAATCTGTGCAGGGCGCAATAAAATATGAAGATCATCAAGGCATTTTGGAGCAAACATCACAGAGCTCTGCCTCAAGTACAGGTTATTGGTCATCCAAAACATCCAAGTAAGAACACCCAAATATGGTGGAAATTGAATTGGAATGCTCTAAAGTGGTCAGCTGTGAGCTCTGTACTGAATCCAAGTCAACATCCAAGGAAAGATTTTGAAATTACTGTTGGAACAAGTCCATCAAAGCTCAAGAAGAGTGAACCAAGTGGACACTGAGAGAAACATTCTCATCCAGAGCTGCAGAAAGTGCTTCATGGCAGATATCACCTGAAAACAGTGGGTTACAGAACATTAGGTGAGGGTCCCAATAATTGTGTTCATGTCATTTTTGTTTTTTTTATTGTGTACATCCAAAATTAAATGCAAAGAGTCTTCTCTGTGTAATAAAGAATGGCACATGACGATCACTATTGTCAGTTTACACTTACTTCTCAGAAATTGGGATTCTTGTTTAAAAAGTGGAAGAAGGCTAAAACTAGTGGGGATGTGTCAGTAATACAGTTTACAACAGTAGAGTGAGAGAAATGAAAGGCACTATATAATATATAGATATTAAAGTTACTATATACTGTAAGAGATGTGAAATAAATGATATGATGGATACAGTATTGTCAAAGAATATAATACAATAATATGAACGGCACTATATAACAGAACAATAAGAAGTGCACTGTAATAATTAGTGACAGGAAAGTCACTAAAACAGAGAAAAATGTCAAATACGACAGGCTCCATAAAAGAGATACAGCAGACAAATCTGAAAGACACCAGAAGACAGAGATGTGAAAGGCACTATATAATAGATAGATAGATAGATAGATAGATAGATAGATAGATAGACAGACAGACAGACAGACAGACAGACAGACAGACAGATAGATAGATAGATAGATAGATAGATAGATAGATAGATAGATAGATAGATAGATAGATAGATAGATAGATAGATATTTTATCTGACATTTACACCTAGTTTCTCCTTAAAATAAACACAAGTACTGACAAATGACTTGATTATTGCTTTGCTAAAGTTGTCCAATCATCTATTCACATTTAGCAATGACTGATGATTGTTAATCAAAGGAACTGTGTCCATTTAGGTATTGTACAGTCAGGGAAAATTATTAGCTCTTGGGTTCTGTTAGACTATGAAACCTTTTCAAAGGGACACAAAAGCCCAACAGGAGTAGTCGTTCCTGGCTCTTGCTCGGGTATTCTGAAATGTGTAGTCCTTTCAGGGAAAGCAATCTGAAGAGAGATCAACATGAATCCTGGCAGGGACACCTTATGAGCGGAAGGGCTTCTAGTATCGAAGTTGACATAGTTAGTCTTATCCTGCACTGAGATATTCTTTGTATTTGAGCTTTATCTGTGCTGAGTGAGTGTTGACAGGACATACTGTATGTGTGAATTCTAACAGTTTAGGCATTTCCCATATTGTCCACTAATACAACGAGAACCTTACAGGTTAAAATGCGTTTCTTGGACATTTTTACACAACAAAACACTTGGTGTAGTCAACAGGATGATTTTTTGGGTCCTTCTCATTCCCAGGTTACCCTGTGATCAGGCAAAAAGTCTAAATTGTTTAAGAGTACAGTTAAGTTTGAGTGGGGTCAGGGGAATGCAAAGCGCGTCTAAGCATAAGAGTGAAGGGAATGTAATTGGTTACCTATTGTTGAAGTATTTAAGGAAACTGTGCCTGAACCTGCTGTGAGACAATGTGAGAAGAGTGTCATTGGCTTTATAACCATCAAAATGAAAGGAGAAAGACAGGAAAGTAGTAGAAGTTGTGTGGCTGCTCATTGTTGCCATCAACAGTTTACAAAGAGAAATTGAGGCATTGAAAGAAAAGGTGCATGAATTAACAGATAAAGTGGATAAAATAAGAGTGTGACAATGTAATGCTTAGAGAAGGTTTTAAAATAATGGCAAACTCGAGTCAAGAGTGTCAGGGGAAAGGTGAAGTACTGTGGTGTAGCGGGTCCACAGCTCCTGTCAATAGGGCCGGTTTTAAATAAATAACTGCCGCACTTGTGGCTTAGAGAGGGGGCATGGTGGTGTGTGGCCGTGCGTTTCTCGGGGAATGCGTGATGTGGGTGAACCTTACTTAAGTGCACAGGTGAAGAGTCGTCCACAGCCATAATTGTTCCTGGGAGCTGCTGATTGCAACAGGTGAACCACCTCCCCATCATAAATAGAACCGCGAAGCGGCTAGTGGGGGAAAATGAAAAAAGGAGAAAGAAACGGAGGTTGCAGAAAGCAGCGTGGAGAGAAGCAGTCCTTTAAAGCAGGCAGCTGGACAGTGAGCCCTAGCGGGGTTGTTTGGCCAACACCTAGGGCAGTTAGTAGTGGTCGCTCCCGCTGAGAATTTAGTAAAGAGCAGGAGTGACCAGAAGAAGGACGGCTGGCCATGTAGGGCTGAGAAGGCAGCGGGAGTCGGGAGGCTTGGAAGGAAAAGCCCCAACATGAGCGTCCTGGCTGTTGGGTTGAAAGCCAAGTCTCGATCTGGAGAGTGCTAGACCGAAGCCAGGAATCAGGAAGCCTCCAGATCAGTTGTGTGGGAAGAAAGTCAGCTGCTGGTAGGGCGACTCTCCTGTTGTGGGGCCCAGATGGGAAAAGCAGGGGAGCTGCCAGGTAAAAAGGAACCAGGCTTTGTGTTTTTAAAGGACTGCTTCCAGCATTGTTTTAACCTAACTGTTTTAAAGGAACAATTTTCTTTTCTATTTATTGGATTTTTAACCTCCACTCAGCACTTTGTTTTTATGGATTATTTATTTAATGATTTTGATGCACTGCACTTTGTTTGAACACTTTATTTTGTTGTTGTTTTTAATAAAAGCACCTGGCACTTTTTTTTTTTTTTTACACCATCCCCTTGCTTCATTGTTATGCCTCACTGCCAAGCTCATTGATGACATTACCGAAGGTGACAGGTTCAGGGCTCCCAGAAGCAAAAAGGGAGCATGGAGCAGAACCGCATTGTCACAAGTACTAGCATGTAGAATAGCAAGAGTTGGTCAGAGAGGGACAAAAAGGGTAAAAGGCGAGAACCACAGAAGATTATGGATAAAGTAAGAGCCGTGATCACTAGTCCAGATTGGAGTCTAGAAAAAGTGGTATGGATACGTGCTAGACACTGACTACACATGAGAAGAGGAGGAACACAGGGGAAAGCACTGGGAGTGTAATGAAGAAAAGGGTGGTTCCTCATCCTTGACTTACATACTCCGATCATATAATCCTGACAAAAACTTTACGCTGTGAGAATAGATACACCTTAGGACAAGATCAGCAGGAACAGCACACGCAACTTGTTCAGATGTTCTCAAGGAGAATTTTTGGATGTACAACAACAGTTTAGACCAACCTTTGGAGAAAGACCAGCTACTTGACTTCTCAGAGTATGGAACAAGGGAGGAGAAAGTGTGCAGCTAAAGCAGACTGCCTTGGTCCATTTAAGTTCAAAACCTAAACATGAGCTGTGGTTAAATAATGCTACTCGTACCCTGAGGCGGGCATGTAGGCAAATAGAGCACAAGAGAGAAACAGAAAAGCTTCAGGTGTCTCTTGATATTTTATGGGACAGTCGGTCTAATTACCAGAACGCTTTGCACATCTGCTACTACAAAGTATTTTTCAGATATGATTGTGAATAACTGCTTTATTTTTATTTAATGCTATAAACACTATCCTTAACATACAGTATGTGTCCCTACATCTTCTGACATGATATTAACAGTCTGCAAGGATCTTCTCTGATTTTATGTTCAAAATCTTGCTGAAATTTGATCCCACTTTACCCCCTCTGTTGATGACCCTTTCGACCCTCCTACACGCTCAGCTGTTTTTTTTTTTTACTTTGAGATTGAGTCTCTCAGAAGTTGTTCATAACCTTTAATGCACAACTTGTCCCCTCTCATCTTCTTAAAGATGTTTCACACATTATTTATGATGTTTCACACATTATAAATAGTTGTCTTAACATTCTGTGGTGCGGCCTTTAGTAAAAATCTAATCTGGATTTTACAGACTTTTCAAATTTAAGATTTTTCTTTCTAAAGTTCTGGAGAAGGTTGTCTTTCTACAACTGCCAACATTTTTGAATAAAAATAGCATGTCTGAAGTATTTCAAGCTGTTTTTAAGGCACACCACAGCACGGAGTCAACACTTTTTGAGGGCTCAAAATGATCTCTCATTAATAAGTGACTCTGGGGAATCCTACTATCTTGTTTACTTTTAGATCTAACTGTGGCATTAAATGCAGCTCACCATAACATCCTCATCACCAATCTTGAGCCGTTTGTGGGCATCCAAGGAGCTGCTTTGGAATGGTTCCAGTAGTAGCTAAAAGGCAGAAGGTTTTAAGTCAGCCCAGGCCACTTCTCCTTCTCCTCGGCTCCTCTCAATGATCTCTCAGTGGTCCTTTTCTTTTTCCACTGTACATGTTGCCCTTAGGATTCATTTTACGCAGATGATACACAGATATATCTTCCACTGAGACAAAGCAAATTCTCTTAAACCCTTACTGGAATGTCTGAAAGACTTTAAAATATTAATGTCACTTCTTAGTCTAAATGACATAAAGCAAAGAATGTGCATTTTACAGTTACATTTATTTGCTTGGCAGATGTTTTGGACCATCTGACTTCATCTGCACTCCTGCAAGTAAGGCTGGCCATCTGACAACCAATTGTGAAACCTTCATAAAAAGCTTAGTGTGATTTTTGATAATGCCCTCAAATTTGACAAGCAAGTTAAAGCCATTTCTGGTCACCTCAGGAGATTCACTAAAGTCAAGCCTTTCTTTTCTGCAGATGATTTTCAAAAAGTAACTCATGCCTTTGTCTTTTCTCAGCTTGACTATTACAACTCACTATACACCGAAATTACTCAGTCATGCCATGTTTGATGCCACTACTCAAAACGGTAATTCTGGTTAGGGGCCGGGCTCGAACCCATGACCTCTTGGTTATAAGTCAGCAGCTGTTACTGCTGCACTACCTAAGCAGTCGTGTCAATGTCTTACTCTAAACCAATTTATTTTTCTTTGGTTATATTTTTGAAGAAAAGCGCACTTGTTTTGTTTTACATGTACCTTTTGTGAAAGTGTTTATTTGATATTTGGACTTCAGGCTTCACACATTATACACTTCATTTCAAAATTTTGTCGTTAGTACTGCAAAATGAAGAATGTTTGTTTTAGTTATGTGTTCAACATTTCTTTGCATTTCTTGCATTTCCTGTCATGCTACATTTGCACTGATCGTTGTAGATACAGAACACACATGAAATGCATGTGTTAATTTAAGAGGCCACTAGAGGCTACTAGACAACACCAACACAGTGCCTTCCCGTCCATTTCCTGTTTTGTCTTTTCAGGGCAGAGCAGTGGACCAGGTCACATCGACTCCCCATCATGGAAGAGGACAGCCCTCACAGGACGGGCCGCTCCGCCCGATAAGCCTCAGCTGAGGGAGGGGCAGTGTGGCGGATGACCAGGGCCCTTACCTGGCCGGGATGCCCCGACAATGGAAGAACCGGGGTAGAGAGCTTTTCCAGGGCATTTTCTCCCCTGGACCGATAGAGGGCAGCCCCCTTGGATTACAGCGGGGCCACGGATTTGGAGCATGGAAGTTCAACCCTGCTGGGGCCTGTGGCCACTGCCAGGAGGTGCCTGGACATTTACTGGGCCCTGTTTGGCAGCACTTCCGCGATACCAGGAAGTGCTGCAGGAATAAGGTCGATGAAATCCATTTTTTCAGAACTTGTGTAAAACAGGCCGATTGCATAGTAGTATCCTATCAGCCGGTGTTGTCATTTTCATTTTATACAAACTGAAATTTCTTCATTTTATAGCAAAAAACAGTTTCTACTTTCTAGCTTACATTATATTTTAATCATCTTCTTCCATAGATGTATCTACTACCCTCACCTCCCACATTCCATTCCCACAATTTATTTTATTTTTGCTATCTTACAGTGGCTGTAATAAAGCAATTTAAAATGTTATTACAAATCTCATTTAGAGAGCTGGTTTGTTTGTCACCAGTATGTGATCTGATAGTGACGCAGTCGCAGACGCTACTGCCCAGCTGGCCCCTAGGATCAATTTGAGAATAAATTGCTAAGAGTTATGCTAGACAGGAAGGGCCCACCTCAGGGCACTGCACAGGGGCCTTCAACAAGCTAACTACGCCACTGGCAGTATTTATATGTAACTTTTAGTTTGAAAGTTCATACATCTTAGAGAGATGTCTCTGCTAGGAGACTGAAGTGCCCACCTAAATGGTGTTTTTGCATTTGTTTCTCTTTTATTTTAAAATCCATCTGCTGACCCTGTGCTCTTTAAGAAGATCATAAGAAATCTGACAGACGAGAAGAGACCATTTAGTCCATTTGTTACTCGTTTAGCAAAGTATATAGGTCTGACTGGGGAGGAGGTCCAGGACTGAGCTGTGAGAAGAAGTCTGATCAAGCATACCATCTCCACTTAAAAGTGAGAAAAAATGATGATGATGAAGAAGAACAAGAACAAGAAGTGGTGTTACAGCTTGTGAAGCCTTGAGCTTTTAATTGTTAGTTGCTCCTTAACCCTTTAAACTCAGTCCCATTGTTTTGGACCTTTCGACGAGACTGAACAGTCAGTCAGTCATTTTCCAACCCGCTATATCCTAACACAGGGTCACGGGGGGTCTGCTGGAGCCAATCCCAGTCAAAACAGGGCACAAGGCAGGAACAAATCCCGGGCAGCGCACCATTCCACACACACGGGACAATTCAGGATTGCCAATGCACCTAACCTGAATGTCTTTGGACAGTGGGAGGAAACCGGAGCACCCCAAGGAAACCCACACAGACACGGGGAGAACATGCAGACTCTACACAGGGAGGACCGGGGAAGCGAACCCAGGTCTCCTTACTGCGAGGCAGCATCGCTACCACTGTGCCATCCTGAGACTGAACAATAATGCAACATTTATCACAATTGCACTTGCCCACAACAATCTTTCTTGAAAGTTTCAATTCAATTGTGTACAATTTGACAGACTATTATCTAATAATTCAGAAAAGTTTCAAATTACACCACATTCAACTTCCTATATATTGTGAGATATTAACCCTGGCACTACCCCTCCCAACAGGGTGCTCAACAACATCCCAACTGTGCTGTGCACTAAAACAGGCAAGAATCAGTTGTCTGCTGCTGAAACGCAGGCCCACCACATGAGTCATGAGTCTGTCGGCTGATGAGTGATAGATAGATAGATAGATAGATAGATAGATAGATAGATAGATAGATAGATAGATAGATAGATAGATAGATAGATAGATAGATAGATAGATAGATAGATAGATAGATAGATAATGTTTATGTTTAACCGGGTGGAATTGAAGAGTCACATAGTGTGGGGGAGGAAGGATCACCTCCGTCTGTCAGTGGAGCAGGACAGTGACAGCAGTCTGTCACTGAATCTGCACCTCTGTCTGGAGATGACACTGTTCAGTGGATGCAGTGGATTCTCCATAATTGATAGGAACCTGCTGAGCGCGCGTTGCTCTGCCACAGATGTCAAACTGTCTCAGCTCCATGCCTATAATAGAGCCTGCCTTCCTCACCAGTTTGTCCAGGCGTGAGGCGTCCCTCTTCTTTATGCTGCCTCCCCAGCACACCACCGCGTAGAAGAAGGCGCTCACCACAACCATCTGATAGAACATCTGCAGCATCTTATTATTATTGATTGCAGGGAAAATTAAAAATTGGTCACTCACCTGGCTATGTGCACACTTTTCTGTCATCTTTCCTCCAGAATGAACTTGATTGGTAAAGGAAGCTATCTGCAGGACACTCGATAACAGTGCTACTGGCTTACTACTGTATGTGTCTGTGCTGAACTAACAGTTTCCCTTTCCATAATATGCTAAGACTGGCCCTGTCTTCACAATAAAGCTGATTTTCATGGAAACCTGGTCTCGCCTTCTTCTGCAAGTCTGTGACCCACATCACAAGTTGTACCAGAAGTAGGGTCTTGCACAGATGGATCCCCATCAGCCTCAGCATGAGGTCCCTGCAGGGGCTCCAGCCTCAACCCCTCCCAGAGATGTGCTTGTGAAGATGGCTCTGTCAGACAACCCAGAGTGTTTCCTGTTTTGCTTTGAATGCATGGTCACATTGATGTGCTGGGACAGGGGAGGCTGGACAGCTATTTTGGCCCTATTTTTGACTGGGGAGGCCCTGTAGGTCATGCACAACCTTCCTCCCAAAAGACTTAATGATTATGATTTCTTGAAGCAGCAAATCCTTCTTCATACTGCTACGAGCACCTTGGCCAAGTGGCGCAAGTTCTAGCTGTAGAAAATTGATCCTGATTGTCTTATCTGGGGACAGGTATAGGACTTAGTAAACATTATCCAAAGCCATTTCCGTGATGATACCTTCGAGCGCATTGAAGAAGAGCTTGCTATTGGGGCAGTGTTCTAGGATCAGTGATGACCTCTATGATGAGATGCTCCAGAGTGATGTCAAAACGTTGTAGGATCTAACCTGGAGATTGGAAGGGGCACAAACCACTTGGAGGCAGAGTGACTACCCTAGTCCTACTCCTGGACAACCGTCATGCCCCCATATCACTGGGAAAGACACTCCAGCCAGTGCCCTGCACAGAAATCTCCATCGTAACAAATTCACAGCCGAGACTGAGTGCAGGTGCTTTTGTTGTGACCAGTACAGACCTCTGGCTAGGGAGTGTTGCCTCTCACCTGCTCAGTCCCTAGAGAGTGACTTTGCTGAGGTATACTGTTCTCAGGTTTCCCCCCAGACCATAAAAGAAGACAAATTTCGGGTCTCTGTCAAGTTGGCTAGGTGTCAAGTTCAAGCCCTAGTGGACTCCAATAGTGAACTCTGCGTGGTCTGCAGTGCTCCGGCAGATTCCATGCACAAGCATGGAATGGGTGAACTTTTGCTGCATTCATTAGAACTTTAAGGAGTATGAGACAATATTAATCCCTCTGAAATTTAAAGGGAAGAAATTTAAAATTTGGACTGCCGTATCAGACACTTCACTCTGGCCTCTCTTATGCCTCCTAACCACTTGCAATAAAATACAATACAATTTATTTTTGTATAGCCCAAAATCACACAAGAAGTGCCGCAATGGGCTTTAACAGGCCCTGCCTCTTGACAGCCCCCCAGCCTTGACTCTCTAAGAAGACAAGGAAAAACTCCCAAAAAAAACCTTGTAGGGAAAAAATGGAAGAAACCTTGGGAAAGGCAGTTCAAAGAGAGACCCCTTTCCAGGTAGGTTGGGCGTGCAGTGGTTGTCAAAAGAAGAGAGTCAATATAATGCAATACAATACAATACACAGAACAGAACAAATCCTCAATACAGTATAGAAATAAAAATTTTAGAAGTACGGAGCAGAATTTAACAGTAGATGATATCACATAATAAGATTTGGATTTGTTTAGAGTCCTGGAGACCTCATCCATCAAGCTGCCTCTCCCATTTGGCCATTCCACGGCTGAAACAGTGCTGGGCCAGTCAATCCGATGAAAGAACCCCTCTTTCCCACGATTCCTGCGATCCTCCATCAGGGATGACTTTACCTTAGGCAGGCAAAACAACTTGGCAGGTGGACAGTGGCACCAAGTGCCACATTTGAGTACAGAAAAGAGAAACAGAATAGGTGAGGGTTAGTATCCAATTATAACTATCATGTTACTTATGTTTTAGTGCTAATGACTAACAACAGAGATGCAGTCTGTACAGTTAATCAGCAGCTCTAGTCAGGATATGCTAAACTGAAGTAGTGAGTCTTCAGCCGGGATTTAGAAGCTGAGACCGAAGGGGCATCTCTTATAATAGCAGGCAGACCATTCCACAGTTTAGGGGCCCTGTAACTAAAAGCTCGACCTCCCACTGTTATTTTATTAATCCTTGGAATCATAAGTAGACCAGCATCTTGAGATCTTAATGTGCGCTCTGGTTTGTAAGTCATGATAAGTTCAGACAAGTAAGCTGGACCTTGGCCATTTAATGCTTTATATGTTAAAAGGAGGATTTTGAAATCTGCCCTGAACTTAACTGGGAGCCAGTGTAAGGATTTAAGAACTGGAGTTATGTGTTCGTATTTTCTTGTTCTTGTAATAATTCTTGCAGCCTCATTTTGGATTAACGGGGGGCTGTATGAAGAACAGTTAGAACATCCAGTGAACACTGCATTGCAGTAGTCAATCCTACTAGAAATAAATGCATAAATTAATTTCTTAGAATCCTGTTTATTTAGAAAGCATCTTAATTTCCTAACATTTTTAAGATGGAAGAAACATGTTTTGGACAACTTTGTAATATGCTCTTTAAATGACATGCTAGAGTCAAAGATAACTCCTAGATTGCGGGCTGATTCAGTAAAATTAATGGGGATTCCAACTGAGTTAAATGATGACAAAATATTGTTGTGATCAGCGTCATTCCCTCCAACAATTAACATCTCTGTTTTATCTGTATTTAAAGACAAGTAGTTCTCATTCATCCACTCCTTTAATTCACTAACACAACTAATTAAAGACAACATTGGAGAAACTTCATTTGATTTAAATGAAAGGTATAACTGGGTGTCATCTGCATACGAGTGAAAATTAACATTATGTTTCCTAATGAGAGATCCCAGTGGAAGCATGTACAGTGAAAACAGTAAAGGTCCCAGTACTGAGCCCTGCGGGACACCATATTGAACTTCTGTGTATCATGATGGAGTACTGTCAGCACATTTCTGTATGTATTAGAATCGATTTGATAAATAAGAACTAAACTAAGCGAGCACGGTACCTGTAAGCCCAACATTCTTTTCTAGCCTGTGCAGTAAAATAGAATGGACGATGGTGTCAAATGCTGCACTTAAGTCCAACAACATACTGTAATTACAGTGGAGTTTCCTTCATCAGAGGATATCAGAATGTTGTTTACAACCCGCGTTAGTGCCGTTTCTGTACTATGACCAGTGCGGAAACCAGACTGGAATTTCTTAAATAAATTGTAATGTGTAAGGTGTGACTGATGCTGACTGGTGACTACTTTTTCTAGTATTTTAGAGAGAAAGGGTCAATTTGAAATAGACCTATAATTATTTAGTATGTGTGGGTTTAGGTCTGACTTTTTAAGTAATGGTTTAATGACTGACACTTTTAGTGTATCAGGTACTGTGCCATGCAATAATGAACTATTGATAATGTTTAGAATATTCGCTGCAAGAACATCCATTACACTTTCTACTAGTTTTGTTGGTACTGGATCTAGGGAACAAGTAGTGGGCTTCATTTGAGAAATTAAAGTTAAGACTTCCTGCTCAGTTACAGGATTAAAATGACTAAAGTGCTGAATGCAATGTGAGGCAGGGTCTGCTAAGCTAGTATGCGGTTTATATTGTGATGCTGAGATCTGGGATCTTATATAGAGTGGTGATCGCAGCTAACAGGGTCTGTCAGGGAGCTGGCTTGGAAATTGAACCCAATTTGTCAAGGGACAGTGGGGGCGATGTACCTTCAGCCTTCTCAGAGGGGGCTGCAGCCTCAGATTCTGGAGAAACATTGCCAAGGGAAGAGGGGGCTATAGTATCGGGCTCTGGGGAAGAATTGACAGACACACAAGCAGAATTTGAGCACATGCAATGAGTCAACAGCAGCTTAGCTTTTGCATTTGAACAAGCACAAGTTGCAGATGATTACTATGATGAGCAGGAGAGTAGTATAAGACAGGGGGTTTCTGTCAAAATTATTTATGACATTAAGCCCCACCCCCTTTTGGACCGATGGCCTTAAGCCCTTCACCCTTTTTCTGATTGGTGGGTTTGAATGATGAGTCCTGCCCCTCCACCTGATTGGTTCTCCTTTCTGTCCAGGGCATTTTGATGGATGTCTGCCCCTTCCTTGAACCCACCCCCACCCCCCTGTTTGCCCCAGGAAACTTTCAAGATCCTTTTGATGGATGTCTGCCCCTTCCTTGAACCCATCCCCACCCCCACCTCCCTGTTTGCCCCAGGAAACTGTCAAGAGCAGACTTGATGGATGTCTGCCACCTCCTTCACCCCGGCCCCCCTCTCTCGAGGACAAATCCAGGCATGTTGCTGCCGGACCCTCGACATGTCCGTGCAAGTTTCTATCCAGACCCTTCCACTTCCTTACCCACTTCTTCCGAGGACAGGCCCAGAACATGTTCCAGCCGGAACGATCTACCTTATAGCCATTCATGCCTATACTGTTTTGGGTAAGAACCCTCTGTATCTATCTATCTATTATTTAAAATATCTATCTAACCTTTGCTTTATCACTTGTAAACCGCTTTTATTTTATCTAAGTCAAGCCGCCTTCCCCATCTCACAGAAAGACCAAATGACGGGTTTTCCAGAGAGAAAGACCAAATGGCATGTCTCTGCACTGAGAAGCTGCCCTGCTTTTAGCAGCCTCATGCTCTCACTCTCTTTACACAGTTGACGCATGAGAGCGGAGCAGGCAGTCTCTGCATGCGTGCACCCCCCAAAATGACCAGGGCCGCAGCTCTAAGCGTACAAGCAGGCAAGTGCGTGTAATTCGAAATACAAGCTGACCGGCTCTCTCTGTCTACACAGAAACTCTTGGAGCAGACAGACCCCCTGTGCGCCCTCCGCGAGCAGGCACATGTCTATAGCTGGAAGCTGCAAACTGTATGAGCCCCAGAGCACCTCTAGCTCCAGCCAGTGCCCACCACAGGTCGGGAAACTGACAGCCCCTCCTGCTGCATTCGTCCCAGCGCGCATGCTTATCAGCAGATGGGCGTAAACCCCCACGAGAGGTAAAAGGCTTTAATGATAACGTGCAAAACACGAGATAACTAGTTTAATATAAGCCCTGTAAAAATCACACACAAAAAGTTAAATAATATGCAACAGGACCCTTTTTTTTTTTTTTTTTTTTTTTTATATTTTTATTTTATTAATTTTCATTGTAATCATTCCATACAAACAGATCAATTTATAACCCAACAAAATTGAAGACAAATCAAACCCCACCCCTGAGAAGGAGAGCTTAGCTAACGGAAAATTGCTTAAGGCTTTTTAATAAGGCAACATTAAACAAAGGAAAGGGAGAAGTAAATATATATGTAAATAAGAGATGGAGAAGGGAGTTAAATGCGGTAATAGTTATTTCTCTTATTCTAAAATAATATTGATTAAATCCTGCCAGGTTTTGAAAAAATCTTGTACAGATCCTCTAACTGAGAATTTGATTTTTTCCAATTTCAAATAATATAAAACATCGGTTTCCCACTGACTTATAAGAGGAGAATTAGGATTCTTCCAATTTAACAACATAAGTCTGCGTGCCAAAAGTGTAGTGAATGCAATCACCGTTTGCTTGTCCTTCTCCAATTCAAGTCCATCTGGAAGAACACTGAACACAGCTGTTAATGGGTTAGGAGGGATTGTGATACCAAGGCTGTCTGAAAGGCACTTAAAAATTTTTGTCCAAAATGATGTTAGTTTGGTGCAGGCCCAGAACATGTGACCCAGTGAGGCAGGAGCTTGGTTGCAGCATTCGCAGGTTGGATCCTGCCCTGGAAACATTTTGGACAGTTTTAAGCAAGACAGATGAGCTCGATATATAATTTTTAGTTGAATAATTCTATGCTTTGCGCATATAGAACTCGAGTGAATTCTCTGCTTTGCTACCTTCCACTACTTTTCTGATATATTGATTAAGAGATCTTCTTCCCAATGTCCTCTTGGATCTTTGAAAGGTAGGGACTCTAATAAGATTTTATATATTACGGAAATAGTGTTTAATTCCTCGAAATTGAGCAGTATTTTTTCCAGCATTGTGGAGGGTGCAAGGTGGGGGAAATCGGGCAATTTCTGTTTAACAAAATTTCTAATTTGAAGATAGTAAAAGAAATGTGTAGCTGGGAGGTTGAATTTTGAACGTAATTGTTCAAAAGATGTAAATATGTTGTCTATATAAAGATCTCTGAGCATTTTAATCCCAAAACTTTTCCAGGTATTAAAAACTGGATATACTTGCGAAGGTTGAAAGAGGTGGTTCTCTTGCAGAGGTGCCACTGATAAAAGATTTTCCATCTTAAAATGCTTTCTAATTTTGGTTCCATATTCTGAGTGAGTAAAGCACAATTGGGTTATTAGTATATTTGCGATACCTTGCATTTATTGGAGAGCAGAGCAGGGAATATAAAGAAGTACTACAGGATTTTACTTCTATTGCGGACCAAGCCCGTGTATGTTCATTTATTTGTGTCCAGGTTTTTATGGCTTGTATGTTTGCTGCCCAGTAATAAAACTGAAAATTAGGTAAAGCCATGCCACCTTCTGCCTGAGGTCTTTGTAGGGTCGCTCTTCGAATACGTGGGTGTTTTGAGTTCCAAATGAATGAGGTTATTGTTGAATCTAACTGTTTAAAAAACGATTTATTGATGTATATTGGAATGTTTTGAAATAAAAAGAGAAGTTTAGGAAGGATATTCTTCTTAACAATGTTAATTCTTCCGGCAAGAGTGAGATGAAGGGTTGACTATCTATGCAAGTCTTGCTTAATTTTTTCCATACAGATGCCAAAATTTTGTTGATAAAGAGCTTTATGTTTACTTGTGCTATTTACCCCTAGGTATTTAAACTGATCTGCTATGGTAAAAGGTAGGGTGTCTAATCTAATATTATATGCTTGTGAATTCACTGGAAAGAGTATACTTTTATTCAGATTAATTCTAAGACCAGATATCTTTTGAAATTCTGTTAGTGCTGTTAAAACAGCAGGCACAGTGTTTTCTGGGTCTGATATATATAAGACCATACCATTTGCATATAGAGAAATTTTCTGTTCCAGTCCTTCTCTGACCATCCCCTTTATCTGATGAGAATTTCGGCAGTGAACCGCCAGTGGTTCAATAGCGATTGCAAACAACAGTGGCCACAAGGGACATCCTTGTCTGGTACCACGTTCTAGAACGTGGCAACAGGACCCTTTTAAAGAACATCTGAGATGTACAAAAAAAATCAAGCCTTGGATGTATATTTTGTAAATCTTAAAAAAGCCCTATTCCATACAAGTTAGATTGCCTTAAACAGATCAGACCCCTGGGGATAGAGAAATGTGTTTTAAAACACTCTTTGGCAAAACCAAAACCTTTGGGAGCGATTCACAGCTCAGAGGCTACTGCTGGGTCCCCTGGATCAGGCCGGATCATGATCTTTAAACCCATGTCAGATCATTCGGGGGTCAGTGTGAAAAATGGCCTTACCTTGTGACATACAGATGCTAAAAGAAATCAACGGCTTACAAAGGTGACTTTTAAAAAAATTGGACTTTTCGGCGTCCAGCCAAAGGCACAGATGTGAACCCGGACAACGGACATTACATGGATGTCCAGTTAAAATGATTGTCACACATCTGCTATCACAAATCACCGTAAACCCTTCTAAAATACTGCTCTTTTCTCTATAAATTGAGTTGTGTCGGGAACACAAGCTCATTTCCCTGCTCACCGTTCAGAACAACAAGATGAATTTCAGCCGTGACGGTGCGTTTTCACGAAATTCTTTATGATTTCTAGCATTTATGGCTAGGACGAAATTAAATATAATTGAATTTATTTGCATATCAGCTCCCTGTTTCCTGATTATCACATAGTGTGAGACAAGAAGGACATTCTGAGAAGCAGTTTCAGAGAGTCATCTCCACTCCAACTATTTTAGACTGATTTCTCAACTAACAACTTGCTGTCTGCAAGTTCCCTTCCTCAGACCCCAGCCTGTTCGTGAGCACCCAGAACATCTGTCCATGGATTGTACTTCACTTTTCAAGGTGATGCATAAGATAACTAGTTCGATATAAGCCTTGTAAAAATCACACAGACATATGCCGCAGTTCCCTTTTAATTCACGTTTGAGACGTATAAAAAATCTACCCTGACCTGATTGGTGGCTGATATCAAAAATGTTCACATATATACAGAGCTTAACCTTAGGGCTTATTTTCCGGGGTCTGTCTAAAATCAGACAAAAGACAGTTGCTAAAAAAGAGCAAAACATTGCTCTTAGAGTCAGGAGGCTATAGTGAGGTGTGCTTGTTTAACTAGAGGCAGGGTTTAAAAGTGCAGGCAGGCTGTGTATTGGCTCTGACATAGTTAAGAGGTTTTGTGAAATGCGTACTCTTTCGAATCAGAATCCCGCTGTAACCGGTTGTTTTCTGTATGGATCCGCCTGTTTTTAAAAGTCTGAGGTAACAAAACATTTTTTTACTTTATAAACTCTCATTTGGATAGCCGGTTGGAGACAGATTGACTGAACCCTGAACAAGGACCTAGGAATTTATATCGCTGCCAATGCTTAATAGACATAAGGCAACTGTGTTTTCATTCATTCCTCTAAATGAAATGTAATTATTTTAATACAGAATAGTAGACCCAAAGTCCGGATGATTTTTAGACGTATCAAGTGTGTTGTTGAATCACTGGGTAAATGATTATTATAAGATGTACCAGCAATTATGAGATTATATCTTAATACACGGGGGCTTTGAGATCAGGCTGTCTGTTTTTATTCAAGTCTTTAGATTTTAAAAAGTTTGCTTGCGAGTGTATTCATATTTATACTCACGATCCTATTAAACTAGTAATGAAAGGAATGGACGCACTTAATAGGGATCCGAGAAAACCTCCTTTCTAATTTAAAAGGGTTTTTTCTTTTTAATGGTAATTTTACCACTGAGTATTTTAATGGCGCAACGCTGCTTCTTCAGCAGAAGTTTTTGAGTGCGTGTGTGTTTACAGGGTCTGTTTTAAGTTACTTTACCAGGCACAGAGTATCCAATATATTAACACGGTACTAGGCAGGGTCTATTGAGAATCAGGAGTTCACTTTCTTTTTTCTCATCAATGCAATTGGGGTCTTCCTCTTTGTAGTTTTAGTTTGTTTGTTTAGTTTGCAAATACCTTTACGTATTTGCGACCCAAGTTTTCATAACAGTTGTAATTGTGACCCCCTAGCATTTTTTGAAAGGAGCCCACTAATACCAATTTGTTCTTTTTTTAATTAATGATATATCATAGATGCATATTTTATTATACCTACTTAACTTTTATCAACATGTATCTAACTCTTGTGATAATACCCCCAGGCCGCCAGGTGGAGCTCTTCCTGCAGCATGGAGTTGCCCTGAATGCCAGCAGGGAATACTGGACAATGTAGTTTTTATTCTCAGCCCTGTTGGATACCTTGGGGCCCGCTAGAGGACGCTGAAGGGAGGCACAGAGACTATTTGCCTTACGCCCAGAAAGTACGTCAGAGTCACATGGACAAAGGGAACGATGTGCTTCCTGGGTGAAGAAAAGAAGGATTTTTTATCTGACCCGGAAGTGTTCCAGGTCACATGGACAGAGAGGGTGAAACGCTTCCGGGTCAAGGACTATAAAAAGGACAGTGAAACACCAGAGCACTGAGCTGAGTTGGGAGGCAGGTTGGCTAAGCGTCTGGGAGTGGAGGATTGAGTATTGTTTAGTAATTATTGATTTATTGGAGTATTGTGGAGTGGAGGTTGCTTTGTGCACATTTATTATTATAATAAATTCATTTTGGACTTTTATCTGGTGTCCGACGTCTGGTCTGAAGGTTCAAGGGGTCATGGGGTCCCTTAAAACTGTCACACTATATTTTTCTAGTATCAGAATGTAGTTTGAGTTAATTTGTTTTGGTTTCAATAGATGTATTTTTTCATATTTTTGAGTCTTGCTTTCTTTTTTTCACATCTTCGCGCTCCCCTTTTTGTTACTTCGCGCCCCCCTAGGGGGTCCGCCCCACAGTTTGAGAACCACTGTGTAAGGGTTGATTTGTAAAACACTCTGCATCACTTCAAGTTAAATTAGATTTGCTCGGTTATTCAGCGGTCCATCGGTGTTCCATTTTTGTTATAAATTGTATTTAGTCTCTCTTTATTTACTGAACATTTTATATGTTGAATAGAAAACAGTTATCTTGTTCAGGCTTTAACTTAAAACAGCATTTTCATCAACAGGCTATGACCACTTTGGTACTCAAGGTGCTTTGTATAATACAAAGTTTTAGAAATTCTGTTAATGCTTGGTAATAGCATTCCATTTTAACACAGTTATAAGCCCCTGAAAAATAAGAATGGTTATAATGCGTTATATAAGCCTATACACTACAAGGCTGATGATTAGTCTTATTTTGGACATGTTAGGCAAATCAGGAAGGAAAATGTTTTAGTGAATAGTTACATAACATCTATTACCAATAATGGTGTAGTGCACAATAACGTGCAGTGAATACACTTGACTTGAGCATTCATAGTATTCATCCTCTTTCTCTGTACGTTTAGCATTCGTTTGCTCAGTGGATGATGTGCTTGCTGCTTCCTGAGCTGTTCTTCTTTTCTTCACCCTACCGGTCCACTGCTTCTCTTTTATCTTTTCGCGTTAAAACTGATTAAGTTAGTTTTTGTGTTGCAATTATTTAGTACGTTTTCTTTAATCTTTCACTTAATCTGGCACTTAAATCTTCAATGTGCTTCAAGAATGATTAGCGAAGGTGGTAGGGAATGAGAACGGCTGCCGTACGCATGCGCCGCCCTGCTGCGTGGTGCCGAGAGTTGATTCAAAAATAAAATAAAAATAAAAAGAGTAATAAAATCATCACCCCGACAGCGGATAGTAGATGTCACGTAGTATATGTGTACCAAATTTCATGTCAATAGGTGAAGCGCCAACCCCATGGAACTGCCTAAATAGATGACAGTTTAGCTGATAATATATACCGCAGAACACTTGGGTTCTGTTGCAGTGAGCTTGGGGTGATCCCTTGTTGATCCGGTCTTAATGTGTTTTTTAATCTCCTCTGTGACTTAGTATTTGTAAATTTAGTTTTTTACTGTCTTATATTTGTGATATGGGTGAGTCAATGTTTCATTTTGGAATACTAATAATGTCTAGCTTAACTCTGCCCTTGACCATGATCACTGCACAAATCCTGGTCCTTTGACTCATAATCAAGAAGAATGCAACCACTTCTTGACTCTTGGAATCACAGTTCAAACTTACATCCCCTTCACCCTGAATGCGACTCAAACAAAGGCTGCTTTTTTCACAAACAGAGGGGAAAAGCTGGTTTCAATGATAGATGTCCTGTGTAACTTGTACTACCTAAAAGAAAGAATTAATCTCACAGTTTTAGTAAACTTGTAATCCTTGTGCTAACACATATCTTCTTCTATAATACGCTACTGTGGCTGTTCATTTGTCTGTCCAGGATTTTAAATCACCTGTAGCTCGCAAACCGCTTCACCTATTGACGTGAAATTTGGTACACATATACTACGTGACGTCTACTATCCGCTATCAGGGTGATGATTTTATTACTCTTTTTATTTTTATTTTATTGTTGAATCAACTCTCGGCACCGTGCAGCAGGGCGGCGCATGCGTACAGCAGCCGTTCTCATTCCCTACCACCTTTGCTAATCATTCTTGAAGCAGATTGAAGATTTAAGTGCCAGATTAAGTGAAAGATTAAAGAAAACGTACTAAGTAATTGCAACACAAACACTACCTTAATCAGTTTTAACGTGAAAAGATAAAAGAGAAGCAGTGGACCGGTAGGGTGGAGAAAACTAAGAACTGCTCAGGAAGCAACAAGCCCATCATCCTCTGAGCAAACGAATGCTAAAAGTACAGAGAAAGGATGAATACTATGAATGCCCAAGTCAAGTGTATTCACTGCACGTTATCGTGCAGTACGCCGTTACTGGTAATAAATGTTATGTAACTATTCACTAAAACATTTTCCTTCCTGATTTGCCTAACATGTCCAAAATAAGCCTAATCATCAGCCCTGTAGTGTATAGGCTTATATAACGCATTATAACCATTCTCATTTTTCAGGGGCTTATAACTGCGTTAAAATGGAATGCTATTACCAAGCATTAACAGAATTTCTAAAACTTTGTATTATACAAAGCACCTTGACTACCAAAGTGGTCATAGCCTGTTGATGAAAATGCTGTTTTAAGTTAAAGCCTGAACAAGATAACTGTTTTCTATTCAACATATAAAATGTTTAGTAAATAAAGAGAGACTAAATGCAGTTTATAACAAAAATGGAACACTGATGGACCGCTGAATAACAGAGCAAATCTAATTTAACTTGAAGTGATGCAGAGTGTTTTACAAATCAACCCCTACACAGTGGTTCTCAAACTGTGGGGCGGACCCCCTACGGGGGCGAGAAGTAACAAAAAGGGGAGTGCAAAGATGTGAAAAAAAGAAAACAAGACTCGAAAATATGAAAAAATACATCTATTGAAACCAAAACAAATTAACTCAAACTACATTCTGATACTAGAAAAATATAGAGTTAGATAAATGTTGATAAAAGTTAAGTAGGTATAATAAAATATGCATCTATGATATATCATTAATTTAAAAAAGAACAAATTGATATTAGTGGGCTCCTTTCAAAAAATGCTAGGGGGTCACGATTACAACTGTTATGAAAACTTGGGTCGCAAATATGTAAAGGTTGAGAAACGCTGCCCTACAAACTAAATCTACAAAGAGGAAGACCCCAATTGCATTGGTGAGAAAAAAGAAAATGAACTCCTGATCCTCCATAGACCCTGCCTAGTACCGTGTTAATATATTGGATACTCTGTGCCTGGTAAAGTAGCTTAAAACAGACCCTGTAAACACACACACACTCAAAAACCTCTGCTGAAGAAGCAGCGTTGCACCATTAAAATACTCAGTGGTAAAATTACCATTAAAAAAGAAAAAAACCCTTTTTTAATCAGAAAGGAGGTTTTCTCTTGGATCCCTATTAAGCGCGTCCATTCCTTTCATTACTAGTTTAATAGGATCGCGAGCATAAATATGAATACACTCGCAAGCAAACTTTTTAAAATCTAAAGACGTAAATAAAAACAGACAACCTGATCTCAGAGCCCCTGTGTATTAAGATATAATCTCATAATTACTGATACATCTTATAATAATCATTTACCCAGTGATTCAACAATATACTTGATACGTCTAAAAATCATCCGGACTTTGGGTCTACTATTCTGTATTAAAATAATTACATTTCATTTAGAGGAATGAATGAAAACACAGTTGCCTTATGTCTATTAAGCATTCGCAGCGGTATAAATTCCTAGGTTCTTGTTCAGGTTCAGTCAATCTGTCACCAACCGGCTATCCAAATGAGAGTTCATAAAGTTAAAAAATGTTTCGTTACCTCAGACTGTTAAAAACAGGCGGATCCGTACAGAAAACAAATGGTTACAGTGGGATTCCGATTCGAAAGAGTACGCATTTCACAAATGGGGCCCTTCTGCACGTAGTTCAGAATCCTGACCTCTTAACTATGTCAGAGCCAATACACAGCCTGCCTGCACTTTTAAACCCTGCCTCTAGTTAAACAAGCACACCTCACTATAGCCTCCTGACTCTAAGAGCAATGTTTTGCTCTTTTTCAGAAACTATCTTTTGTCTGATTTTAGACAGACCCCGGAAAATAAGCCCTAAGGTTAAGCTCTGTACATATGTGAACATTTTTGGTATCAGCCACCAATCAGCTCAGGGTAGATTTTTTATACATCTCAAACGTGAATTAAAAGGGAACTGCGGCATACGTCTGAGTGATTTTTACAAGGCTTATATCAAACTAGTTATCTCATGCATCACCTTGAAAAGTGAAGTACAATCCATGGACAGATATTCTGGGTGCTCACGAACAGGCTGGGGAGGAAGGGAACTTGCAGACAGCAAGTTGTTAGTTGAGAAATCAGTCTAAAATAGTTGGAGTGGAGATGGCTCCTTGAAACTGCTTCTTAGAATGTCCTTCTTGTCTCACACCATGTGATAATCAGGAAACAGGGAGTTGATATGCAAATAAATTCAATTTTATTTCATTTTGTCCTAGTCATAAATACTAGAAATCATTAAGAATTTCGTGAAAACGCACCGTCACGGCTGAAATTTATCTTGTTGTTCTGAATGGCGAGTAGGGAAATGAGCTTGTGTTCCCGACGCAACTCAATTTATAGAGAAAAGAGCGGTATTTTGGAAGGGTTTATGGTGATTTGTGATAGCAGATGTGTGACAATCATTTTAACTGGACATCCATGTAATGTCTGTTGTCCGGATTCACATCCGTGCCTTTGGCTGGACGCCGAAAAGTCCAGTATTTTTTTAAAAGTCACCTTTGTAAGCCGTTGATTTCTTTTAGCATCTGTATGTCACAAAGTAAGGCCATTTTTCACACTGACCCCCGAATGATCTGACATGGGTTTAAAGATCATGATCCGGCCTGATCCAGGGGACCCAACAGTTGCCTCTGAGCTGTGAATCGCTCCCAAAGGTTTTGGTTTTGCCAAAGAGTGTTTTAAAATGCATTTCTCTATCCCCAGAGGTCCGATCTGTTTAAGGCAATCTAACTTGTATGGAATAGGGCTTTTTTAAGATTTACAAAATATACATCTGAGGCTTGATTTTTTGTACATCTCAAACGTTCTTTAAAAGGGCCCTGTTGCATATTATTTAACTGTGTGTGTGTGATTTTTACAGGGCTTATATCAAACTAGTTATCTCGTGTTTTACACATTCTCATTAAAGCCTTTTACCTCTTGTGGGGGTTTACACCCATCTGCTGATAAGCATGCGCGCTGGGAAGAACGCAGCAGGAGGGGCTGTCAGTTTCCCAGCCTGTGGTGGGCACTGGCTGGATCTAAAGGCGCTCCAGGGCTCATACAGTTTGCAGCTTCCAGCTATAGACACGTGCCTGCTCGTGGGGGCACGCAGGGGGTCTGTCTGCTCCGAGAGTCTCTGTGTAGACAGAGAGAGCCGGTCAGCTTGTACAGTAATCCCTCGCTGTATCGCGCTTCGCCTTTCGCGGCTTCACTCTATCGCGGATTTTATATGTAAGCATATTTAAATATATATCGCAGATTTTTTGCTGGTTCGCGGATTTCTGCGGACAATGGGTCTTTTAATTTCTGGTACATGCTTCCTCAGTTGGTTTACCCAGTTGATTTCATACAAGGGACGCTATTGGCAGATGGCTGAGAAGCTACCCAACTTACTTATCTCTCTCTCTCTCTTGCGCTGACTTTCTCTGATCCTGACGTAGGGGGATTGAGCAGGAGGGCTGTTCGCACACCTAGACGATATGGACGCTTGTCTAAAAATGCTGAAAGATTATCTTCACGTTGCTACCTTCTGTGCAGCTGCTTCGTGAAGCGACATGCTGCACGGTGCTTCGCATACTTAAAAGCACGAAGGGCACGTATTGATTTTCGATTGTTTGTTTTTCTCTGTCTCTCTCTATCTCTCTCTCTCTGCTCCTGACGGAGGGGGTGTGAGCTGCCACCTTCAACAGCTTTGTGCCGCGGTGCTTCGCATACTTATTACCTATTGATTTGACATTATCTGCTCCTGACACGCACTCCTTTGAAGAGGAAGATATGTTTGCATTCTTTTAATTGTGAGACGGAACTGTCATCTCTGTCTTGTCATGGAGCACAGTTTAAACTTTTGAAAAAGAGACAAATGTTTGTTTGCAGTGTTTGAATAACGTTCCTGTCTCTCTACAACCTCCTGTGTTTCTGCGCAAATCTGTGACCCAAGCATGACAATATAAAAATAACCATATAAACATATGGTTTCTACTTCGCGGATTTTCTTATTTCGCGGGTGGCTCTGGAACTCAACCCCCGCGATGGAGGAGGGATTACTGTATTTCGAACTACACGCACTTGCCTGCGTGTACACTTAGAGCTGCAGCCCCGGTCATTTCGAGGGGCGCATGCACGCAGAGGCTGCCTGCTCCGCTCTCATGCGTCAACTGTGTAGAGAGAGTGAGAGAATGGGGCTGCTAAAAGCAGGGCAGCTTGTCAGCACAGAGACATGCCATTTGGTCTTTCTCTCTGGGAAACCCGTCATTTGGTCTTTCTGTGAGATGGGGAAGGCGGCTTGACTTAAATAAAATAAAAGTGGTTTACAAGTGATAAAGCAAAGGTTAGATGGATATTTTAAATAAAAGATAGATAGATACAGAGGGTTCTTACTCAAAACAGTATAGGCATGAACGGCTATAAGGTAGATCGCTCCGGTTGGAACATGTTCTGGGCCTGTCCTCGGAAGAAGTGGGTAAGGAAGTGGAAGGGTCTGGATAGAAACTTGCACGGACATATTGAGGGTCCGGCAGCAACATGCCTGGACTTGTCCTCGGGAGAGGAGGGGTCGGGGTGAAGGCGGGGGCAGACAGCCATCAAGTCTGCTCTTGACAGTTTCCTGGGGCAAACAGGGGGGTGGGGGTGGGAGTGGGTTCAAGGAAGGGGCAGACATCCATCAAAAGCATCTTGACAGTTTCCTGGGGCAAACGGGGAGGGGGGTAGGGTTCAAGGAAGGGGCAGACATCCATCAAAATGCCCTTGACAGAAAGGAGAACCAATCAGGTGGAGGGGTGGGGCACATCATTCAAATCCACCAATCAGAGGAAATGGGCGGGGCTTATGCCATCATCCAAAAGGGGTGGGGCTTAAGGTCATAAATCATTTTGACAGAAACCTCCTCCTACTCAGGAGGGCCCTAATTTCAAAATTCAACACATTTTAGTTAACAATGGTTTCTTGTTTCAGGTGATTTCCGACTGCATTGGGGGTTGGCTGTTTGAACAGTTGGTGGTCTCGAGTAGTTATGGAAAGACAGTGTTGAATGTTGCACACACGCATGAATTAGGGGGTCATCTTGGCACAGAATAGATGAGGGATCACATTTTAAGCTGGTTTTATTGACTGAATATGGGCTTAGATATGGAGCAGTTTTCAACGTCTTTCCCTGACTGTCAAGTTGTTTCCACACATAGACCCACTGAGGCTCCCGTTTCACCGATGCCTATTTTGGACATCCCTTTCAAGTGAGTTGGGCTAGACATTACGGTCCACTTCCCAAGATTAAGAATGGTTATCAGTATATGCTTGTGCTGACTGATTATGCAACAAGATATTCAGAGGTGGCTGTTTTATGGAAAGCTAACATCCAGACTGTTGCAAAGGCTTTTTCAGGGGTTTTCACTCAACAACAACAACAACATTTATTTATATACCACATTTGCATACAAATAATGTAGTTTTAAGTGCTTTACAAAATTAAATAAAAGGAAGTTAATATAAAACATAAACAAACAAAGATTAAGCGATATTATACAGTATGTAACAAAGAAAAAGGTAAAGTCAAAATGGTCATGAGGACAGAAAAAGCAAAAACAAACAACAACAAAAAAAAAACTCCAGTTAGGCTGGAGTAGAAAAAACAAAATCTACAAGGCTCCCAAGGCCAAAAGACAGCCCACCACCCACTGGGCATTGCACCTAGAATAGATTATCTAAATCAGTCCTCATGGTTTTCAGGCTTCACAAGGAAGAATTTGATAATGACAGTCATGTGGACATCTGTGGCACCTGCCATTCAATCCATAAACACAGGGGGCAGCGTGGTACCTTGAACAGATGTTGTAGGTGGAAAACGCTACAACAGGAGAACCAGAAAAGACAGCAGAGAAAAGTGGGGATTAGTAGGGAATTGTAGAACCCAGAGGAAAATGATAATCCAATGCACATATAGTCTAATAGAGATACAACTAAGATGAGGCTATGAAAAAGTCATTTTAAAATAATGAGTTTTTAGCAGTTTTTTAAATTGTTCTACAGTATTAGCGTGGCGAATTTCTATTGGTAAAGTATTCCAAATTTTAGCTACATAATAGCAAAAGGTCACCTCACCACATCTTTTAAGTATATCTCTTGGAATTATAAGCACACCTTCATTTGAGGGGACAGGCATTCCAAAATATAGGACAAGGCAAGAATATTTAAGGCTTTATAAATCATTAGTAATATATTTAAGTCAATTTTAAATGACACTGGTAATCAATGGGTAAAACTAATGAAATGTGCTCAGATTTTCTTTTTCTAGTTAAGATTCTAGCTGCTGCATTCTGCACTAACTGTGGAGAGCATTAGAGTAATTTAGTTGACTAAAAACAAAAGCATCTTGTAAAGTTATCAGAGGTCTAACTTTAGCTGTATTCCTTAAGTGAAAAAATTCAGTTCTAGTAATCTAATTAATATGTGATAACATTTTAGGTCAGAGTCAATAATTATATCTAAATTATTTACCTGTGTCTTGACTTTTAAGCCTCACTGGTCAAGTTTATTTCTAAAACCCTCACTATATCTATTTTTGCCAGTAACTAAAATTTCTGTTTTCTCCTTATTTAGTTTGAGATAGTTACTGTTTATTTATTCGGAAATACAAGTAAGACGTTGGGTCAGAGAGCCAAGAGCGTGAGTGTCATCTGGCACTATTGATAAATAAAGTTGTGTATCGTCAGCATAGCTGTGGTAGCTCACATTGTGCCTTGAGATAATCTGACCTAATGGAATAATAGAGATCAAAATGAGCAGTGGACCCAAGAGAGATCCTTGTGGCACACCATATAAAATATTATGGGTCTCAGAAGTATAATCACCACAACTAACAAAGAATTTTGTATCTGCTAAGTAAGATTCAAACCAATTTAAGATGCTGCCAGAGAGGCCCACCCATTGACTAAGGTGATTTATAAGAATATTGTGATCAATGGTATCAAATGCTGCACTCAAGTCTAAGAGAACAAGAACAGATATACAGCCTGTCTGCATTAATCCACAAATTATTTACAACTTTAACCAATGCAGTTTCTGTGCTGTGATTTGTTCTAAAATCTAACTGAAACTTGTCAAAAATAGAATGCTTAATCAAGTAATTATTTAGCTGCTTAATGACTGCCTTTTCTAGAATTTTACTTAAAAAAGGCAGGTTAGAAATTGGTGTAAAATTGTCAAAGACAGATGAGTCAAGATTATTTTTCTCGAGCAGGGATTTGACAACTGTAGTGTTAAGACAGTCAGGGAAGAGTGTTGTTATATTCAGTTATTTTAGCCCTCAATATTCATAATGGACTATCGATTTAGTTTTTCTCCATTTATGCTCAGCTCTCCGACATGTTCTCCTTAAATCAGACTCTCTTTGGGTTTTCCAGTGTATAACAGTACTGAAGGATTTCTTATCTGTCTTTTTCAGGGGTGACTATGTCAGCCTGAAACAGCACAATTTCCTCGTTGTCATTGTTGCTTTGGATGGGTGCCGCAGTAAAACTCACTTGGCCAAGTGAGTGTGTGGCATGGGGAGGGGTCAGACTTGAGAGGATGTACATGGACACACACACACCAGAGTGGGAACAGTTGGACTCATAATGGAAAGCACCATTCGAATGCCGAAACCTTCAATTGCAAAGCTGTATACTTAGGTAAAAACTATCCAGGTTATATCAACATTTTGTTACATGCCTCATAGTCTTCAATATAAGATATATTAATTTTCATTTTTACAATGTTATTAATACCATCAATAAGGAGTCAGAATATCTTCAGAAGTCAAGTTAAGCAGGTTTATTGTCAAACCATTCTTACACTGCATTGCAGCATACAGTGGCACAAAATAAAGTTTAACAGGACCACCAAGGCACAACACATACAGCAGATACAAAAGATATGATCAGAGGTGGGTAGTAACGAGTTACATTTACTCCATTACATTTACTTGAGTAACTATTTTAAAAAATTGTACTTCTAAGAGTAGTTTTACTGCACCATACTTTTTACTTTTACTTGAGTGCATTTGTGAAGAAGAAACGCTACTCATACTCCGCTACATTACATTGGGCAACACTCGAATCGTTACCTTTTTTCCATTATATATGCTATATTTTTGCCACAGAGAAGTCGCCAGTGGATTTACTGCATGACTGGTTCACCAATCAGGCATAGCAACAATAATCACATGACTACATTTCACCAATCAGACGTAGCAACAATAATCACATGACTCCGTTTCACCAATCAGACGTAGCCATGCAGTCATATAACCACACACAAACTTCCTGCATGTGAGAAACTTTTAGTCATGTGGGGCTACTGTTCACTGCTAAACGGTCACAGCTTCACTGCAAGAACCTTGAGAGTCAACTCCTGCTGAAGCTTAACCATCACTTCATTGAGTGAAGAACAAGCACGTTTGAACCAAACATGCACAGACACAGACAGTCATGGTAAAGTGAGACTTCTTGTATGTGCACAGGCTGCCTTGTTCTAATGTTATTTTATATCAGCTGTGCTATTTGTAGGGCAAGTGTTTGACAATGCCAATCCCCTACAGACTCTTTTCATTTCTCCTTTTCTTTGATTCCCCCTTCTTTTTTTTGTGCCGACCCGTATATATACACTCCCGTCTCCGTGGGCCTTAATCACACGCTGCAGAAAGCCAATGAAGTAGTTGAGAACAATCTCACTCGCATGTGCAGTTGTGACTCGCACCAACTACTTCATTAACTCCCTGCGGTCATGCAATTGTGTCTATGGAGAGTGACATGGCTTTATGGATTTGAAACTGTCCTTTTTTTTTTTTTGAAGCTGTAGACTCGCTACACCACAAAGTCAATATACAGTATAGTATTATACTGTCAGTGTACAGTATATCTTGTCACTGTAAGTAGTTTGTACTGTTCAAACATACATGTTACCTACGGTATTGGCTTCAAAAACTTTGTTGTGAAAAACTGAGATTTGTAACTTTGTGTTATTTGTACATCTTTATTTTTTTAAAGGTGTTATTTATTTTTACTCATTTTTTATTTTATTATTTGGAAATAGCAGAATTTGCACATTATTTTATATTTGTGTCTGTCTTATTACAATATTTCTAAAAAATAAATCATTTATTATGTTCAAACAGTTACTCAGTACTTGAGTAGTCTTTTCACCAAATACTTTTTTACTCTTGAGTAATTTTTTGGATGAATACTTATTACTTCTACTTGAGTAATATTATTTTGAGGCAACGCTACTCTTACTTGAGTACAATTTTTGGTTACTCTACCCACCTCTGGATATGATCAGAGCTAATTAATTAGAAGTTATCAAATGAACAAATTTTAACAAATATCAAATGTACCAATTACTTTTTAAGCATATTTTTAAATTTATTAAGGAATTCAAACAAAATTGGGACAAACACTTAAGCTCATTTTAGATCATCTGACTTTCAAAAATACCCAAGCTTATTAACAAAGCATTAATTAAAATAAATTTTGTTTTACCAAATGGAATCTTATATAACCTAACAAACCTCAATGTCTTCAAAGGTTTTTGTTATTATTAATTTTGTTTATATTGTCAAATCTTTATTTTGTAAGCTTTTTCAGGTGTATAATATGGAAAGTGGCCACTAGTGGGAACAGCTTAGCTATGGAAGAATGTTACAGTTCTGAAAGTAATGTGATGGTGTGATTGTTTCACCCTTTTGGGCTCTCATTAATGTAAAAAAAAAGAATTGATGTTAGCAAGCAATAACATTTAACTACATCTGTTCAAGTATTTTATTTTCGTGTTTTTAATGTCTTCATATTTATAGTGTACATTATACTTTTTTCCACCAAATGTTTAATATGGCAAGTGTCCACTAGATGGTAGTGCTGTACTATAGTAGAACCCGTCAATCTCTTCCATGAAAGTCGCCAAACATCTGATTGTTTCTCCAGTTCTAATTTCATGTTTGTGTTCAAGAATATTCATTAAATGCTTTGAGGTTTTAGGTTCCTGCTTTTCACACTGACACTGAGTTAATTCAGCCAAAAAATTATTCAGCAGAAGTGTGTCAAGAAACATGACAAAGGCTCCTTTATATCTTAGAATGCCTTAGTGTGATTGGAATGAATAAATCAGAAATTGTATTTCTTCTTCGTCGTTCTTGGGTATATTTGAAAGGATTTCTTGTATGTTATAAGTTTACTTTAATTAATTAATTTCTGTAAAAAGCCTAATTTCAATCTAAATAAAGTTCAATCTATCTATTATATAGTGCCTTTTCTATCTATCTATCTATCTATCTATCTATCTATCTATCTATCTATCTATCTATCTATCTATCTATCTATCTATCTATCTATCTATCTATCTATCTATCTATCTAGCTAGCTAGCTAGCTAGCTAGCTAGCTAGCTAATTTTCTGTATAAACTTTAAAGTGGCCACAAGAGGCAGTATTTTGGTGATTGAGCAATCAGTGACCTCTTCTGTCCATCCCTTCTCTTTATCTGCTTTTCTATTTCAGGTTTGCGGACAAGGCAGGGCCCAGCACTGGATCGGTGCCAGTCGACTGCAAAGCCCAGAAGTATGTCTCAGCTGATCAAGAATTCATTTTTTGAGGGTGTCAAGAGTTTTCACGGTACCAGTAGTGACAAATCTGGGAACAAGAAGGAGGAGGTGAAGTTTAATGTCTAAGGTGGCATCAGGTGACTCAGAAAACACCAGACTCTGTGAGTATGGCCAACATCTGACTGACCAGTGAGTCCTCATCTTCAGACAATCACTGTGAATTCATTCAGAGGTCATCAACCCCGAGTGATCGATGGAGGAAAGCAAAATATCTAGTGAGAGGACAACACTCTAGTCACATCCGTCACTCTGTGCTCCTAAATATAGTCACTATTCAAGATTTCTTGATACTTAGTCTATATAGTGCAGCAGTAATGCTGCTCCAGCAGGACTATATGCCTGTCCAACTTAAAATGACACTTAGGCTACTGTGTCAACCTAAAGGACATGTGGCTGAAAATCAATAGTGACCCCTGCTGGTCAGACTGGTATTTGTAGGTCACCGCCCCTCACTATGACATACACACACCTGATTGGCTACTCAAAGCCAATAATAATGGAGACCCTGACAGCCACACTCGCATTGCATTCTCATCCCCAAATTCAGTCACTGAGGTGTTACCCCTGCATCTATCCAGTAAAATTGATTTTGACCCCAAACTATAAACACAAAGAGGACCTTTTGTTGTGGGGACATAAAGTGACCTGTGGAGGGTACTGTTCAGTGGTCAGATGGGGTCAGATGGCAGATTGCTACACTGCAGGTATAATCAACCCCAAATCCTGCATAAAGCGGCTCAGTGAAGGTGGTGTTGAACCTGTGCAGGAGGGTCATTGTGTGTGAGACGCTATAAAATGACAGAGAGCCAGCAGGCCAGTCCAGATACACTCCTACTCTGTCGCTGTAGGGGGTGCTGATATCAGTATGCTTGTTATTGTGACACACAGAATAATTGAAATCAAACCACTGCAGACACCAAGACTTGTCATTTTCTCCAAGGCTGCACTCCACACCCTGTCCTTTCCTGCCCAGTCCTTTATATGCGACTCCAATCTTCATGAAGTCTCCATCACACTCCACCTCCCAGTAACAGCGAGTTCCAGACAGAGCCTCTCTGCACAGAACTTGTTCCCAGTAGTCAAATCTGTCAGGATGATCAGGATATTCGGCCTCTGTCCTCTCATGTCTCACCAACTTGTTCCCTTCAGACAGATGGAGGTCTCTGTATGCTGTGTTGATGTCCAGTGTGAGGGGACAGAAGTCTGAAAGGAGAGCAAAATAAACAAGTGAGTGAGGAGCACATTCAGGAAAATGCGTCTAAATTGAGCACACTTGCCAATCAGCTGGAGGATGTTAAGCAGGCATTCACGACTCGAATTGAAATAGCCGAAAATCTAGCATCCACCACTGATGGAAAAGTAACAGCTGCCAGTTCCGAATGCAAAAAACTCAGAGACAGACTTGCTGCTCTGGAAGATGGAAGCAGAAGGAATAACATTAGAATCGAAGGTGTACCTGAGAATCGTGAAAGTCCAAATCCAGTGAAATTCGCAGCTGAACTATTCTCTAAAATAATTGGAGAGGACTTTAAATCAGATACCGAGATAGCAGCAGCTTATCGCATACACGAATCAAATACCTTTAGACCTAGGTCTTTTGTTATCCGCTTTGAGAGATTATTATGTAAGCTAGATGTGATGGCACTCCTCAGATGCAAGCAAGAGATTATATTTGAAAATAACGACGTTCGTATTTTCCCTGATTTCTCTCTTGCAACAGCAGCTAAACGCGCAGCCTTCTACAACATTAAACAGCGGTTACGGCAAGCCGATATCAAATACAGCCTCTTGTACCCTGCCAAACTGAAAGTGGATGTACAAGGCCAATACTACGTAAGCAAGGAGGAAGCAGAAAAGGAATTAAGAAAGCTGACCCAGACACTATTCTGAAATACAATAGTGAGTCGCATCCTGTCATGGCATGGCAAGGAGATATCACCTGCTGTCTGATCCACTTGTAATGATACGAGTATTATAATTATACATCCTTTTCTTTACTTGGACGCTTTCTGTTTATGTTTTAATTACAGTTATAGACGTGTGTATGGAAGAAATTAACTTTTTTTTTCTTACTACCCTAAAGGAGACTGTTTAACATCATACCCTTGGTTTATTGTTTTTTATTGCATTAACCACCCACTTTCTAACACCATCCCCTGGATTTATTATCTTATTACTTTAAGATTGCTGAAGATTATATTATATATCTTATGCTTATAGTTTGTTAATGATTCTATATAATCATAGTTTGTTAATGATTATATTTTAGGCATATAGTATTTAGACTATATTGGCAATAGATATCTCTTCTTTTTAATCCTAAAACACCGCTGCATGGGGGCTTGTTTTGCTTTGGACGTGCTCTGTCTCTAGGTATGTCAGAGGACCAAGACTTTGTGAAGTGGGGTCCAGCCTCACATGGGGAGGCAAAATGGGGATTTGGGGTGGGGGGATAAGGGGGGGGAGAGAAAGAGAGCAGACTATATCTAATCTATCCTTTTAATCCTTATAATTATAACTACCAACGTAGCAATAGGCTGCATGGCAATAACTCTTGGGGAGTTATACTCTTGTCTGACTTCCAGTTAAGATATAAAATGACATCAAAAACTCAGAATCAATATCTCCATGATGGGACAGTTAACTTTGGGAGCTGGAATGTTAAAGGCCTGAATCACGAATTAAAGAGAAAGAAAGTACTCTCTCACCTAACAGGTTTAAACGCTAAAATAGTATTTTTACAGGAGACACACTTACTAAGCAAGGATCAGTTCCGTCTGAAAAAGGACTGGGCTGGCCAAATGTTCCCTTCTAGCTTTACAAAGAAAACTAGAGGTGTGGGAATTCTCATACATAGAACAGTCTCATTTGTAGCATCAGATGTAATATTTGATCCAGAAGGGAGATATGTGATGGTCATGGGCAACTTATTTAACTGTAAAATGATTTTGATAATTGTTTATGCACTTAATGTCGATGATAGGGAATTCATAGAAAACGTATTTGCATCCATTCCCAATGTGAACACTCATAAAATTATAATGGCTGGGGACTTTAATTGTGTTTTAAATCCACTCGTAGATAGGACTCCTGTCACAGGGGGGGTGACATCTAACACTGCAAAGATAATTACACAGTTTGTAACTGACCACAACTTATCAGACCCCTGGAGGTTTCTAAACCAAAACTCAAGAACATATTCTTTCTACTCAACAGTACATCATTGCTACTCAAGAATAGGTTATTTCTTTATAGATAATAATTTCTTGCCTACGATTAAATCTTGCAAGTACAATGCTATTGTTATTTCTGATCATGCACCTCTGATCTTGGAACTAAAGTCACTATGCCCCACACACTCATCTCGTAGATGGCGTCTTAACCCGCTTCTATTAGTAGACGAGTACTGTACAGAATTTATATCCAAACAAATCAGTTTCTTCCTAGAGACAAATACATCCTCAGAGGTTTCTGCAGGAATACTCTGGGAAACTCTAAAGGCCTTCTTAAGAGGACAGATTATTTCATATCTTTCCCACAGGAATAAATTAGAAACCAAGAAAGTATCAGAACAAAAAAGCTAAATTACTAGAATAGATGAAGAACATGCCAGGCTTCCAAGCGAGGCTCTACCTAGGAAAAGGCAGGCTCTGCATTCAGAAGTCAACCTCATGACAACTAAATAAACTGAACAACTAATTTATAAATCCAGACATCATTACTATGAACACGGCGAGAAAGCTAATAAGCTTTTAGCTCAACAAATCCACAAGCAGGAAGTTCGCAATGCAATCCCAGTAATCACCAACAGGAACGGAGACGAAATCATTGACCATAAAAATATAATGCATACATTTAGAGACTACTATAAATCCTTATATTCTACTGAGTTTAAAGAAGACAACACACAATCTAATGCATTTCTGGATACATTACAGTTACCACAAATAGATACTTTTAGTGCGGAGGAATTGGATAAACCTCTGGTGCTATCAGAATTACTAGATGCTATAAAGTCACTTCAAGGCGGGAAAGCAGCAGGCCCTGATGGCTACTCTGCAGAATTTTATAAGAAATTTTCCACTCAGCTAGCTCCCCTCCTATTAGCAACATTTACAGAAGCTAGAGACAATCAAATTCTACCTCAAACTTTCCGCCAAGCATTAATCACTGTCTTTCCTAAACAAAATAAGGACTTATTACAAAGTGCATCATACAGACAAATTGCACTTCTGAATAAAGATGTTAAGATACTCTCAAAAATCATAGCTAGAAGGATGGAGAAAGTGCTGCCTTTGGTAATATCACAGGATCAAACTGGATTTATCAAGGGTCAACACTTATCCTCCAATCTTCGACGCCTGTTTAATGTAATATACTCACCAACAAAGTCAAACACCCCAGAAATATTATTATCATTGGATAGAGAAAAAGCATTTGACATGATTGAATGGAAATACCTTTTCACTACATTAGAGAAATTTGGGTTTGGCCTTAACATTTGTGCATGGATCAAACTACTGTATACCAATCCAGAAGCTTCAGTTTGTATTAACAACATTTGTTCAGAATACTTTAAACTAGAACGTGGTACCAGACAAGGATGCCCGTTATCACCACTACTATTTGCAATCGCCATTGAACCACTGGCAGTTCACTGTCGAAATGCTGATCAGATAAATGGGATTATCTTATATTATTAAATTAAGGACTGGAACAGAAAATTTCTCTATATGCAGATGATATGGTACTGTATATATCAGACCAACAAAATTCTGTGCCTGCAGTCTTAACAGCACTTACAGAATTTCAAAAGATCTCTGGTCTTAGAATTAATCTGAATAAAAGTGTACTCTTTCTAGTGAATTCTCAAGCATATACTATTAGATTACACACCCTACCTTTTATCATTGCAGATCAGTTTAAATACCTAGGGGTAAACATCACAAGTAATCACAACGCTCGTTATGAACAAAATTTCGCCATCTGTATGGAAAACATTAAGCAAGACTTGCATAGATGGTCAACCCTTCATCTCACTCTAGCTGGAAGAATTAACGTTGTTAAGATGAATATTCTTACTAAGCTTCTTTTTTAATTTCAAAACATTTCAATATACATCAATAAATCATTTTTTAAGCAATTAGATTCAACAATAACCTCATTTATTTGGAACTCAAAACATTCACATATCCAAAGAGTGACCCTACAAAGACCTACGGCAGAAGGTGGCATGGCTCTACCTAACTTTCAGTTTTATTACTGGGCAGCAAACATACAAGCTATAAAACCTGGACACAAATAGATGAACATACACAGGCCTGGTCCGCAATAGAAGTAAAATCCTGCAGTACTTCTTTATATTCCCTGCTTTGTGCCCCAATTAATGCAAAGTATTGGCAATATACTAATAACCCAATTGTGCTTCACTCACTCAGAATATGGAACCAATGTAGAAAGCATTTTAAGATGGAGAAGCTTTTATCTGTGGCACCTCTGCAAGAGAACCACCTCTTTCAACCCTCGAAAACATATGCAGTTTTTAATATCTGGAAAAAATTTGGGATTAAATTGCTGAGATCTTTATATAGACAACATCTTTGCATCCTATGAACAATTACATTCCAAATTTAACTTTCCAGCTACACATTTCTTTCACTATCTTCAAAGTAGGAACTTTGTTAAACAGAACCTGCCCGATTTTCCTCATCTTGCACCCTCGTCCATGCTGGAAAAAATATTGCTCAATTTCAAGGACTTAGACACCATCTCTGCAATATATAAAATTATTTTACAGTACCTCCCTTTCAAAGATCCAAGAGGACAATGGGAAAAAGATCTCTTAATCAATATATCAGAAAGGGAGTGGAAAGTAGCAATGCAGAGACTTCACTCGAGCTCCATATGCGCAAAGCATACAATTATTCAACTCAAAATTATATATCGAGCACATCTGTCTCGCCTAAAACTGTCCAAAATGTTTCCAGGGCAAGATCCAACCTTTGAACGCTGCAATCAAGTACCAGCTTCACTGGGTCACATGTTTTGGGCCTGCACCAAATTAACATCATTTTGGACCAAAATTTTTAAGTGCCTTTCAGACAGCCTTTGGTGTCACAATCCCTCCTAACCCATTAACAGTTGTGTTTGGTGTTCTTTCAGATGGGTTTAAAGTGGAGAAGGACAAACAAACTGTGATTGCACTCACTACACTTTTGGCACGCAGACTTATATTGCTAAACTGGAAGAATCCTAACTCTCCTCTTTTAAGTCAGTGGGCAACCGATGTTTTATACTGTTTGAAATTGGAAAAAATCAAATATTCAGTTAGAGGATCTGTACAGAATTTTTTTAAAACCTAGCAGGATATAATCAATAAAATTTTAGAATAAGCTTTTAAAGCACCGAGGAAGCAATTATCTCTGCATTTCATTTTCTTCTCCATTCATCTCTACTGGCCTATTAAACTCATCAATTTAGGTATGTTTACAAGCCGTAAGTTTTACTCTCTCTCAGGGGTGGGGGTCAACTTGTTTTTCAATCCTGTTTTTTGTAAAAATGTATCGATTTGTGTGAATGATTCCAATAAAATTAATACACATCCTACTGTCTAGCACATTAAGATGTACTAGTCAACCCGCGGCGTACCATATGCCGCATAATCAGGCCGCTTTTTTAATGATTTTTAAGCACAGGGAAAAAATTAACATTTGAAAAATCCGTAATTTATTAAACCATCAAGATAACGGGAGGAGAGGGGAAGGACGCCTATTACACCCCGTCCGTCATGCTAGTCTGCTGATTTCTCATTCAGTATGCACTGCCTGCTCATGTGCCCACCCCCAACTCGTCACCTGAGTCGTTTTCCTCTTTGCACAGTCGACATGCACCTGTGAGTCACGTAGACTTTTCATTGTTGTTTGCGGTTCTGGCTGCTTTTCGCGTACTCAGTTGTTCCGGAGTCACAGTTGAGAAGCACTTTTTTAATGTCTTTTAATCATAGGGGAAAAAAATGAACATGTGGCCCGTGCAGCTGCTTTGCAGTAAGGAGACAGTGGAAGATTGTGTGTTCGTTTCCCGGTTCCTCCCTGTGTGGATAGCAAATTATCCGCGACAAACAAACTGTTTACACGCTGCATACCAACCCGCGGCGTAGTATACGCTGCATAATCACGCCACTTTTTAAATGTTTTTTAAGTAGAGGGAAAAAAATGAACGTTTGCAAAATCCATAACGCTGCTTTCAGTAAGTACAATGCACACGCGTTTAATTTGTTGGCCACTGTTTGCCAGCCGTCTTTTCTGGTTTGGGCTGTTTTTGCAGTGTTACCGCTTGTGCATATTAAATCTTGAAATCCTTCGAGTAACTAATTAACTAACTAAAACCACCCACTCAGCTTGTGTGAAAAAAATGTGCCCGTTCTTTCATCATTTTGTTGCAGCCTATCAAAGACTTCCTGATCATGTTTTCTAGACTCAATATACATTGTCTTTTCAGTCAGCGCGGAGGCACGCATTCATCTCGGATTATTACATCGTGACTAATCTGCTACATGGCTGCGTTTGAAAAACCGACTTATCCCTGATGAGTTTCACCGGCATTAATGATTAGGAATCTGGTTGGAACAAAACCCTGCAGCCACAGGGGTTCACCAGGACTGAGTTTGGGAAACACTGCTGAACACAGACGAAACCGATTCAGGTGAGGAGTTGCGGCGGGCAAAGTAGTTGCAGCTATTGATTATTCAGTGTTGTTTGCCTGGGTGTCTGATCTGCGTTGACTGACATGGCTATTTTCTACGTATCCCATGGTTGTATTCCGGCAGTGTGAATGCCTCGAGAGACAGGGCGTTCTTGTGTGGTGAGTTGTTGCAATTTGTGACCACGTCGCCAAAGTTATCCCAATGCTGGCAAACAAAGCCAACAGCCATGTTGCAAAGTTTGAGAGCAACAGTTTCGTCAATGACATTTTTCCAAAAAAACCATACTGATGGGCAGGTTTTTGAAAAGTCAACGTGGCTCAGAGGTGCATGTGGACTCATAGCACAGACGAAAGGGACTAACTGGGTGGTCGGTGAGTTTTTGCATCCGGGCACATGAGCAGGCAGTGTGAATGCCTAGAGAGCGAGGGTAGACGCAGGACAGGGAAAAAGGAGTGTTGGTGGGCAGGGAAACGTCTTCCGTGTTCCTGCAGGACCATCTAAGAAGACACATGTTTGTCGCGGATACGAATTGCTGTATGTAGCGTGTAAAACAGTTTGCTATGGTGCACGCGGTCGTGCGTCGTAAGCGAAAAGTCAACGTGGTTCAGAGGTGCATGTGTACTGTAGCCCAGACGAACATAAATGACGCCGTTTTTTCCCAGTCGTCGCGTCCGAGTTGGTGGGCGTGGCTCTGCGAGTTGTCGTCATATCCAATGGTCTTAGAGTTGGTGGGCGTGGCTCCTTCCTGCGTGCACCATGGGCGGCTTACTTGTCGGTGGCTTAGTGAATCCACGCCCCTTCCGGCGTGCTTTCCATGGGTGGCTACTTGTTGGCGGCTTAGTGAATAATATATATAGATGCTTTTGTTTCAGAATGCAATAAACTGTTATGATTCTTTCCTTTTAGGAAAATAAACAAGTGAGGAAATCTGTGAGTGTCTAACGGGACTGGAGGCGGAGCACAACACATACAATTAACAAGAACCAATCAGGAGCTGACAAGACTCAAATGTAAAGTGCTCATCTGATTGAAGAGAATCTGTGGGAATTTAAAATAAATTTCTAGAATTACGAACTGTCCACACTGACTGCTGGCTTAATTAAATTACATTTTTTATTGTCACAGTCCACCTCTTTACTTTTAAAATCAATCCACTGTCGCACTTCATCACCAAACTGATTTTTCCTTTCCTTACAGTAAACTCCTGATCCTCGTTCTGTTTCTTCCATTCCTAGTCTTATATTCTTCCACTTACATGTACATTTACTTCCTTGGCAGATGCTTTTATCTAGAGTGACTTACAAAAGAGGTAACATCATCAAGTAACATTAGGCCAGGGCCTGTTTGTTCAGCAAGTGTAGTAGAACAGGCCACAAAAGTTGACTGTCACAAGTGAAAAGATGTAATAACTACAAAAATTACAATCATAGGTTACAATGGAAAAAGCAGTTAAACTTAATCTAACAAAAAATTAACTAGCAATATAAAAGATCACCATTATTCCAATCAATTTGATAGATATTTACAGAACATTTGCTTCTTAAATGCATTCGGATGGAGGTGGAGGTGCAGTTCGGATGGAGGTGGGCAGCTCAGTCCACCAACTGTGAATTACACAGGAGAAGAGTCAGGATTGAGACTTGATACCACACAGAGGTGGCATCACCAGACGCTGTTCCCTGGCAGACCTGAGTGGGTGAGAAGGAGTTTAGGACTTCAGCAGTGTCTTCATCTGCTCAGGTGCTAACCCACCGATCACTTTGAAGGCAAGCATCATTTGAACTTAATTATTTGAATTTAACGTGCTGCTACAGGGAGCCAATGTAGCATCTCGGCTGGTTAATACAAGACCAGCCGCTACATTCTGGACCATCTGCAGCGGCTTGATAGTGTATGTGCTACTCCTGCCAGAAATAAGTTGCAGTAGTCCAGACACGACAAGACAATCGGCTAGATGTGGTAATCTGCCTGCCAGGTGTTACCACTTTAAAGGGAAAATTCCAAGGGTAGTGTGAAAACGACTTTCAAGCACTGTTGAAGTGTGGGGGTGCGCTTCTGCAAGGATTTCTAACTTTGGCTTTAGCAGGTTCCTGTAGTGGGATGCTGGTGACCAGTTAAGTGCACCTACAGTTCAGGCCTACTGGAAGACGCTGAGCACACCTGTCAATCTAGCCAAAAAATCTCTATAGCCACCTGCCATTATCAAAGTAAGAAGTGGGGAGCGTTTCATTTGGTTTAGTTTGCTAGGCATGCATGCATAAGATTTGAGAAGGGGAATCTCAGAATAACATCCCAAGGAAAAGGAAGAAAACTAACTTTCCAGAAGGGGCATTGGTTTGTCTGGTGGAGAATATCGGGGGGATATGTTCACGTTCGCACTCAATTACCTTATATGCTCACGTATAAGTTGGGTCTTGAAACCATAAAAATCGATCATAAATTTAGACCCTGACTTATACACCCATTCAAAAATGCGACACTTATTTATTTTTTTTGCCTCCTCCAATCTCGCATCAGTTTCACAGGCACATCGAATTTGGTTGCAGCAGCCTTCTTCTGATTGAACAGTCCATCATAGATATGGGGTGCTCTTATGATAAAGGTGTATGAGGGTGTGAGATACAAAAAACAAATCAGTGCAAATGTTGCTTCGTAATAGTTTGGGTATTACCATGTGGTCATGTAGACACAATAGAGAGAGACAGCGAGAGTGGTTAGGAGCACATGCTGATACAGATGCTGATACAGCACATTGCCACGCCCACATAGAAAAAAAAGGCTGTTTGGTTTCGTGGTTACTCTCTCAGGTGGGTGTTAGAATATCTGTATTACATTAGTATTTCCCTCTACTCACCCTTTACCTGTTTTCTCAAGGGAAAGTGTACTTTATCGGGTTGGTCTACGGTCGCTCTTTAAGATGAACACACACATACATAGCTATACGCATACACACAGACCCTAACCACAACAGTGCCCCATGAATGTCACACACACAACTGATTAACCTCTAGCACTTTAAACCACACAAGTGCTTTAGTAATAACACAGCCTGTCATTCTCTCAGCACTTCAAGAGACTTACTTATTATCGGCACAAACAACATACAATGTTTTAATAATATCTCAGACCTAAATATTACTTTTGGTCTACAAGAATTCATTTAAACATACAAAGGCTCAGCAAACTTGACTATAGGCCATTTATCAGCCAAGAATGCCTTACTTTACAAACTGTTCTCTACTATTGAGTGGAGCTCAGCCTTAATAAACCTCGCAGCACAGAGATAATGGAAAAGGTCCGGCTGCACCAGGTGCTCAAAGAAATCTAACTTATTACTTCAATCACTCTATAGTTTAGACAAAAGTACAGAAAGTTAAAAGCAGCATGGTATTTATTACGGGAATAATAATAATACCACTGGAACAAAGAATAATAGAAAATAAGACTGATAGAAAAGTCTGGATACAGACTATATATATATATATATATAGTATTTAGAAAAAGCTTACAAAAAAAAAGTAGAGATGACAAGGATGAATGTCCCAGGGTGGCGTTTGATTTAGCAATCGACGTTCATGAAAATGCTGTTAACTGACGATCGGATGAAAACTGCTCATACGTGTCTTTGTTTTCTTTTCTGATGTCACTCTTCTGTCGTCACTGTTTCTCTTCTTCTGCTGTTGCTTTCAAAATGAGGCATATTTATTATAAAGTTTCAGGCCATGGTTTCGTAACACATGATTGTCGCATGCAGCTGATTGGCTGGCTGTCAATATGACGGATGAATTTTGCCCAAACTCTTTAATCTATCTTTTCCCAGACTGTAAACCAAATTGTTGTCCCAGATGTCCATCCATAAAGTAATCAATATCCTAAGGTATCGGCTCAGTCTTCCTTTCCCAGGCTGTAAAACCATTTTAGCACTATGCTGTGAACAACTGTTATAAAAGTGAGGTGTAAGGGAAGAGGATATGCCTTTTTTATTATAATGCCTATACAAGTGTCCTATATCTGAATTCATCTTGTTGGGATTGAGCAAAATTTAATAAAAATATAGAGAATAACACCATAACAATATCATAATCCCTTGTACCAATAGCGTGAGTTTTCCGCATTCGACTTGTACGACCGACATTATAAAATACCAGAAATTATACTGTAAAATCAAATCCTGATTTATCCGCAAGTATATACGGTATGCAGATGTCACTACACGGGGTGTCACCTTAGACCAGAAGTTGTGCTGCATACCGTGTCAGAAAAGGTTTGATCTTGCGGATGCTGTACAGAGTAAACCTGAGTTTGGACAGACAAAGATAGCTGCTTACCAATCACCACCCTAAGGTTGTGTACTGTTCTTCCATTTCTAGTGGCCTACTAAATATTTAGGGGTCACCCTGCAAGTCAGGGTTTTCCAGAATATGAAAATAAAAAGAAAAATTAAATAAGAACTGCCTGAGAATTAAATGTTTGTAATATATTTTCATAAAACTCTTGCATGACAGCTTGATGATTTACTGGCCAGCAAACAAGATCGTTGTCTTTGACAGTTCTTCATGTTATCCACATGTTACTCCTGGTTATCCTCACACATCCCACAGACGTGCATGTTGGGTTAACTGGAGACTCAGAATTGGCCTTGAGTGGCTGTGGCTGTGTGAGCAGCGGACTTAACACAATGCAGCCTGAATTGGATTAAACCAGTTTGACAATGTTGTGTTCAACATCACTTCAATGTAAACCCACCCTGGTCATGATGGTCGGCTAATGAATCAGTCCATAAAGACGATCAACCGCTGCTCACCGATCACTGAGGAAAATTTCTGACATTCTGAAAATGTGACATGGACTGAACTGTGTTCTGAAAATTAGCACTCGGCTTACTGGGATTTCTGTTATTTCTGGAAAAGTTACAAATCACCATTTTCTATTTTTAACACAGATTATCTATCTACAGTATCTATCTATCTAGAACCGTTCACATTTATCCATCAGTTTTAGGTCCTATGACTCTCTAGTCATAAAAGTTCCATGGGCCTCCTTCGTAAACAGCAGAATGCTTCCCATCCCATGTCTCTAACTGGCATCATCCAGGTGGATGGTACACATTACTGATGGTTGAAGTGGCTCCTCACTCACTATGAAAATCACTTTGAGCAGTTAGAAAAGCTACATATGCATTTTACGAATTATTATTATTATTACTATTATAGTAATTAAGCACATTTAGTACATTTACTATGTGATTTAAAGGTATTCTCGTGTAACCCAGGGAAGCTGAGAAAAGATGCAAGCAGACTATATTAGGTTGTCAGTAGAACACTATATGTTTTACTTTAGAACGTTAGAACAATCTAGACAAGAAGAAGCTATTCAGCCCAAAAAAGCTTGCCAGTCCTATCCATGTAATTCTTCTAAAAAAACATTAAGTCGAGTTTTGAAAGTCCCTGAAGTCTTACTGTCCACCACACTACTTGGTCGCTTATTCCAAGTTTCTGTCATTCTTTGTGTAAAGAAAAACATCCTAATGTTTGTGTGAAATTTACCCTTCACGAGTTTCAAACTGTGTCCCCATGTTCTTGATGAACTCATTTTGAAGTCATCATCTCGATCCACTGGACTAATTACCTTCATAATTTTAAACACTTCAGTCATGTCACCTCTTAATCGTCCTTTACTTAAACTGAAAAGGCTCAGCTCTTTTAATTGTTCCTCATATTTCATCCCCTGTAGCCCTGGAATCAGCGTAGTCACTCTTCTCTGGACTTTCTCTAGCAATGCTATGTCCTTTTTGTGGCCTGGAGACCAAAACTGCACACAGGACTCCAGGGGCCTCATTTGTAAATGGTGCGTATACACAAAAATGTTGCATACTCCCGTTTCCACGCTCACATCGCGATGTATAAAACCAAAACTTTGCATAAAGCCATGCTCATTTTCACACCAGCTCAATTCTTGATGTATGCAAGTTCTCCGCTCGCTTTTGCAAACTGCCGGTACCCAGTGCTTTTGTTCCAGTGCGGTTTCCCTCTCTTTTTTAGATCCACATCCCTGACGCAGCTTTATCATACAGTGAAATTAACCGCATATTGTTTATTAGTTTAAGGCATCTGATTGTAATTAACCTGTAACAATATAATGGTCCACGAAACGGCCAAACTATTCCAAAATACCATAGCTGCTTTAGCGTTGTTACTCTCACTGCACCTTCTTCTTCTTCTTTCAGCTGCTCTCTTTAGGCATTGCCACAGCGGATCATCTTTTTCCATATTACTCTCACTGCACCACTCAGAGTATTTATATCACTGCATCTGAGTGTGGAATCACAGCTCTACAGTGGCTGATCGGAAAGAGAATTATCGGTATACAGCATCAATCATACATTGCCTCAGCCATGCTGTCTATTGAACTGCTCCGATACGGCAAATGCTTCAGAGCCTTTCCTGTACTGACCTTGCGGTTCAGAAACAGTTTCATCCCAAGTGCTCTAAACACACTCAATCAGTCCATCAAGTGCTCCTTGTAGAACTGTTTGTACTTATAAGTATATTTACCTCACTGTAAACTTGCGATACAGTTATAATATTGCACAACCTGTGTCACTTTATAAAGTGCGTATTTACATATGATGACAATATCATTTTTAAGATGAAATGCAGCAAACTATGTTTATTACATTATACAGATAAAATGTTAACATCATTTAAATAATCTATATCTAATAATTACACATGTGAGGACACAGTGATGCAGTGCTAGCAAGGAGCTGGCGTCTCGTTCAGGGATTGTTCCTGCCTTGTGCTGTATTCTTGCTGGGGCTGGCGCGACACTGGAAGGATAGATGGATAAAATAATTAAACTACTAATAATTAAAATAAATAATCTACTACGAAAGATATTTCAGTGTTCCTCACAGGTGGCACAGTGGTAGTGCTGCTGCTTTGCAAGTAAGGACATTCTGGGTTCGCTTCCTGGTTCCTCCCTGTGTGGAGAACACTTTGAGTAGTGAGAAAAGTGCTATATAAATGTAAAGAATAATTATTATTATTATTATTAGTAAAGAATTATTACTTAAACGTTTTGAAGAATCGGCATTCTAAGCTTACTGATGGCTTAACATCATTACAGAGCTGATTGTGTGGCAATTGGTTACTTGGAGAAAGAAAAGGAAGGACAGGAATCAGGGGTTAGTACATTTGAAAGAGACAGTTCTGCTGCAATAAATTATTTCATCAAAGGTCGTGCATGGCGCAGCAAGCATCTTGCAGGAGGCAGAAACGATCTCTGGACAGGGCTCCAGCTCGTCACTATCACTGCGCCACCGTGTTCCCATGTTTAATAACATGCTTTAACTCCTATCATCATGAAAATGGTATCAAGTATACATCTCAGTATTTTAATTATTCAGACAGCTGTAATATTACGAATGTAATGGATTCTGTATCCTGTCGGAGGAAGAGACAGCCCGTTTAAGAAGCACATAGTGATTCGCACACATAGAGCACATAGAAGAACGCATACAAAACAAAGCATTTAACATGCTACTTTAGTTACAATGGTATTTGAGAAGCTAGTAAATTAAACGATTTAAAGATGAAGTTTATGATGTTCTACTTTAATGACAAAATAAACTACATGATTAAAGTGGAAATTTCGAGATTAAAGTTGACATTTTGAGTTTTTTTCCCCACTGTGTCCCTATTTTTTTTCTTTTCTCTGTACCCTAATAAGCTTTCATATGACACTCAGACGGTGGACTACGACTCGCCTTTTCACAGCGACTTTGATATCTGACAACTTCTTTTTTATTTCAGGCACTTTACGACTTTGTGAACTTGAGCTTTGAGATTCTCCGACACTCTATGTCACTCGATCAACTTCCTTTTGTTGTTTATACCACTGTTTAAACCAACAAATAGTACGTTTTTCCTTGCCTCCACTTGGTATTCGCTGAAATTCTTCTATTTTCCCCTGTGCTTTTGCCATTGCCTTTTCACAGAACGCCGAGCTTAAGGGCTATTTATATTCAAAGAGGCATAATTCTGGGAGGAGTTGGGGAGTGGCAGCAGGCATGTGCACGTGTGTTACTTTTCACGCTGACCAGGATTTATGGAGCGGAAGAACATGGAAGTTGGTGTTTGCACATACTTTTGCATCTGGATTTTTTTGTGTGTATGAACATTTCCTCTTTTGTCCATATGCCATGTTTTAGTGTGAATTCTATGGACGGCGTTATGCATGAGGCCCCAGGACTGTTGGGTACAATGTGTTACAAACACATGAGGTTAAGATACAGATATTTGGTCACAGTACCAAAAGAAATGATTGGCAAACACCAAAGACAGCATTTGACCAGAAGAACCTGATACCAACTACAGAGCATGATGGTGGAAATGTTCTGGTTTGGGGCTACTTTGGTGAATCAGGGCCTGGGAACTCACCAGCATAGAATCCATTATGAATTCTTCATTGTACTAGAGGGTGCTTGAGGGTAATATGAGAGGATTGAAGCTCAACATGACAATGACTCTAAACATACCAGCATATCCACCAAGGAATGGTTGAAAAGAAAGAAATGGATGTTTCTAGAATGTCCAAGTTAAAGACCAGACCTAAATCTCGTTGAGAAGTTGTGGGGGGTTTTGAAATGAGCTGTGCACCCAAGACACCTCACATAAATCATACAGCTGATGGCATGGAGGAGTGGGAAATGCCAACTTGAGAGGTAATACTAGCTCGAAAGAGACAAGTGGGGGGACTTAGTTTTTCCACAGACTGAAATGGCATACTTACTTTACATTTAATAAATTATTGCAAAATCAAATATTAATTCCTTTTTATTTCAACAGCTTCACTCTTATCTATAAGTACTGCTTAAATCAAGATCAAATATTGGTTTGTCCATATATATTTTAAAAAGAAAATATATAATGGGGTGTACTAATTTTTTCACATGAATTTATATGTATGTGTTAATGGCAGTTTATGTATATTTTTTGTTTTTGTTTCTTTCATTGCATACAGTGTGCTGTATGAATAAATTATTATTATCATTATTATAAGGGAATGACTGAAATAGAAAAGCAACAGAAAGGAGAGGCTGCACAACAGAAATAAAAAGACAGTAGGAAGTGAAAAGAAGTAAGACAAAAGAAAAAGGATAATGATGGTAGGACTTGAGTGACAGGAAGTGTAGTGTAGTCAGCACAATTTTATTTGATGTGTGTTTTTAGTTCATTCACTTGTCACTTCAGAGAGTCAAGTACAAAAGACTGTTTTGGTGATTCACTTCCTGGTCTTCTGTATCCCAAAATGCACAGGTCTCAGGACCCCCATCACTTTCAGCTTATTAGTCACACAGCACTCACACCACACTTTCTGATGGTTACCATCATAACTCTGGCCTCAGATATTAAAACAGAAATGATTTATATTGTAATACACAAACTTACATTGTAAAAACTCCTCCCTGCTCTGAGGTTCAAGAGGCTGTAGGGCAAAAATTGGAGCTTCACGACCTGAAAAAAAAGACAAAAAAGAAGAATGGAGACTATGAAGATGACACTGTGTGAAGTTATTTAAATTTAACATGTACTGCAAATACACTGCAGTTAAATTAAACCACAAAATGGCAAGCAACTAAAGTACAAAATGTGACAGTGTGACGACAGTGCAGAAATAGCATGCAATGTACAAACATACAAATCTATAAATATACAGTGCCCTCCGTAATGTTTGGGACAAATACACATTTTATCTTGATTTCCCTCCTCTGCTCCACAGTTTAATTTTACAAATCAAATAATTCAGATGTGATTAAAGTGTACATTGCAGACGTTCATTTAAAGGATTTGCACACATTGTGGTCACAGCATGTTGAAATGACAACACTTTTTCTACACGGTTCCCCCATTTCACTGACGGCACCATAATGTTTGGGACAATTGACATCACAGATGTTTTGTGATTTCTCAGGTAGGTTTAATTGCCTTACAAGATACCTTCTCTTGCTTCTATCCTTTGGAGTCTCAAGTTGTCATTGTTCAACATGAGGACAAGAGCTGTGCCAATGAAAGTCAAAGAAGCCATTATGAGGCTGTAAAACAGAATAAAACCAATCGAGACCTAAATCAAGTGTCTGGAATATCATGAAAAAGAAAAAAACGCACTGGTGAGCTCAGTAATTGCAAAGAGACTGGTAGGCCAAGGAAGACCTCCACTGCTGATCACAGAAGAATCCTCACTATGGTACAGGAAAAGCCCCAAACACCTGTCTGACTGATCAGAAACAGTCTTCAGGGGGCAGACGTGGATGTGTCAAGAGACAAATGGTATAGCAGGTCCGTGGCTTAGAAATAAAAGGCCAGTTTTAAATAAATGATCGCCGCACTTGCAGCTTATAGAGGGGGCATGGTTGTGTGGTCGGAGCAGTTCTCAGCGCGATGTGCTGTGGGCATTTCCTTGCTTATGTGCACAGGTGAGAAATCATCTGCATAATTGATGCCGAGAGCTGCTAATCGCCACACCTGTGCCACATCCCCATGTTACATAGTTGGAGCGCACGTGCAGAGAGAAGAAAAGTAGGATGGGGGTTAAGAGGAAGGAGGAAAGTCAGGAAGCTAAGGAGCCAGTGTGAATGAACGAGTGAGTGAGAGCAGGTTTGCTGTTAGGACAGGCAGCTGGGAGAAGTGACCCCTTGCAGGGTGTTTGGCCAACACCCGGGGCAGATTGATTGAGTCGCTCCTGCTGAGGACTTGGGAGGAGCAGGAGTGACCAGAAGGTTGTTGGCTCACTGCATATGGCCGAGAAAGGCAGCAGGAGTTGGAGGCTTGGGAGAAGGAGGAAGCCCCAGTGTGACCGTCCTGGTCACTACGGAACCAAAGTCTCGGTCTAGTGGAGAGCTAAATGAAGCCAGGGATCGGGACTCCACTGGTGCATAGCCTGGATGGGAGAAGCAGGGGAACTGCCAATAGAAGAAGGCATAGGATTTTGTTTTTAAAGGACTGCTTCCAGCCATTGTTTTAACCCTGTTTTTAAAGGATTTATTTATTGAATTTTAACCTCCACCTATTCACTATTTTTAATGGATTGTTTATTTATGAACATTTTGATTGCACTGCACTATTTATTTGAACACTACTATTCACTATTTTTAATGGATTGTTTGTTTATGAACATTTTGATTGCACTGCACTATTTATTTGAACACTTTTTGTTTTGACCATTTTTAATAAAAGCTGTTTTGCACCTTCCCCTTGCTTCGTTGTGATGTCTTCATTGTCCAGCTCATGCGGTTACATTATCGACAGTGTGGGGTTCAAGAGGCTCCCAAAAGGAAAATGGGAGCATGAAGCAGGACCCGCATCGTCACAAAATCTTCATGAACAGAAACACAGAGGCCAGACTGCAAGGTGCAAACCACTAATTAGCCACAATTAGAGGATGACCAGATTAGTTTGTGAAAAATACTGCAAAAGAGCCTACAGAATTCTGGGAAAAGGTCTTGTGGACAGAAGAGACAAAGATGAACTTGCATCAGAATGATGGCAAGAGCAAAGTATGGAGACCGAAAGGAACTGTCCAAGATCCAAAGCATTAAACATGGTAGTACAGGGGATTTTATGGCTTGGGCATGTATGGTTGCCTCAGGTCCTGGCACACTTCTCTTTATTGATGATGGCACTTCTGAGGGCAGTGGAATAATGAGGTGTACAGAAACATCTGATCTGCTCAATTTCCAGTAAATGTATCCAAACTTTCTGGATGGCGCTTCGTCCCTCAAGAAGATAATGATCCAAACATACTGCTGAGACAACATAGGAGTCTTTCAAAGCTAAAATGTGGAAAATTCTGGAATGACCAAGCCAGTCTCCCAATTACAATCCAATTGAGCAGGCCTTCCATATGCTGTAGAGAAAATTTAAAGGGACAAGCCCCCAAAACAAGTAGGTGCTGAAGATGGCTGTATTAGAGGTTTGGCCGAGCATCAGAGGTTTGGCCGAGCATCACCAGTGAAGTTCCTCAGCACCTGGGGCCTCATGTATAAGTGTTTCCACACTCACATTGGCTCAACTTGGTGTAAAGCCACACACATTCTTATTTATGCTAACCCCCCCTTAAGTACGCACCTTTCTGCTAGGTTTTGCAAACTGCCGGCACCCAGCATCAAAGCAGCGCTAGTTTTTCTGTGTGGTTTCCCTTTCTTTTTTAGAATCACATCCATGACATGGGCTTTATCAAATACATTGAAATTAACCACATATTTTTTAAAAATTTAAGGCACTTTATTGTAATCAATCTGTAACAAAATAATGGTGCACTGAATGTGTGCACACATTCCAAATATCACAACTGATTTAGCATTGTGCATTGCATTTAGCATTCCACTCAGCATGGCCTGCTTGAACTTCTCTCATCCGGCAAACATCGCAGTTCAGAAACAGTTTCATCCCAAGAACTATAAATGCACTCAATCAGTCCATCAACTGCTCTGGTAGTACTGCTTGTACTTAGAATTACAATTACCTCATTGTAAACAAGCAAGCATCTTGTGGGAGGCAGGAACAATACCTGGACAGGGTGCCGGCTCATCACTACCGCTGTGCCACCATGCCCCCCCTGTTTAATACATGCTTTAATGTATTTCATCATGAAAATGATATCAAGCATACATCTTAGTATTCTAAACTGTTCAGAGAGCTGTAATATCATTGTAAGAGCCATTTTCCTAGTTCTATAAAATTTATGAATATTTATTAGATGACAATGCATAATCTATGGGAGGTTCCTATAACCCCCGTAAATAGAATTGTATTGGTACATTCTTGCCATTTCTAACTCCTTCAAGTAAACATTATTCTTCAGTTAGTGACAGCCTTGCCTTGTATAAGGTGTAGAGGCATACGGTTTTTAACCGTGACCGCGCTCGTGATCGTGCTTGTGCACGTGACCGTGCTTGATGGCCTACGGGCTCTTTGAATGTGTGAAGTAACACATAAAGAAAACTTGTTTATTTAAGTACCATACCGTATGCTTAAGGCGTACAGAAGAAGAAATTAAGAATCTTTAAGTAGAGAAATAACTAAAGTTTTTCAAGAAAACCTAAGTTTATAGAAGATACATTTTTCTTTTTTTTTGCCTTTTATTCTATGTGTAACTATTTTTCCTTTTATTCTTGTGTGGATTATTTTCTTTTAACTTTCACTAAATATTTTAAAATGAACTTTTGGACTGTGAGAATTCTTTCGACACGCGTTTTACCCGTGCCTGACAACACCTTATATATTTTGGCAGCTACAATCATGAATGTAAAGTATTCTGTGTGGTGATCACTGCCTGTGCTCTCTTTTGTCTATGAAAAAGTCCATTTAAGCAGCACATAATGATTCACACACATAGAATATGAAGCATTTAACGTGCTACTTTAGTTATGATGGAATTTGAAAAACTAGTAAATTAAACAATTTTAAGACGAAGTTTATGATGTTCTACTTTAATGACAAAATAAACTACGTGATTAAAGTGGAAATTATGAGATTAAAGTTGACATTTCAAGTTTTTTTCTCACTGTGTCCCTATTTTTTTTTTTTCTTTTCTCTGTACCCTAAGCTTTCATATGGCACTCAGATGGTAGGCTACGACTTGGCTTTTCACTGCAACTTTGATACCTAACCACTTTTTTTATTATTTTGGGCACTGTGCATCTCTCTGAACTTGAACTTTCGAGCTTCTCCGCCACTCTGTCACTCAGTCAACTTCCTTTTGTTGTTAATACCACTGCAAAAGCCAACAAATAGTATGTTTTTCCTTGCCTCCACTTTGCGTTCACTGAAATTCTTTTTTCCCTGTGCTTCTGCCATTGTCTTTTTACAAAACGCTGAACTTAAGGGGCTATTTACATATTCAAAGGGGTATAATTCTGGGATGAGTCAGGGTGTGGTGGCAGGTGTGTGCTCGTGCATTACATTTCACGCTGACCACTGCGTGGAAGTTGGCTTACTCATGGTTTTGTGCATCTGAATATTTTTGTACATACGCACATTTCTACTTTTGTCTGTACACCATGTTTTAGTGTGAATTCCACGCACAGCATTATACATGAGGCCTTTGGTGAGGTCTGTTAATTGCAGACTTTGACCAGTCATTGCATACAAGGGATATGTAACAAAGTCCTAAATATGACTGATTTAATAGATCTGCCATTACTATGTCAAAGCATTTGGGTGCCCTGAAATTTGGAGACCATGAAGAAAAAGTGTTGTCATCTCTACATGGTGTGACTGGAATGTATGCAATATATGCAATTTTTAAATGAAAGTCTGCAATGTGCACTTTAATCACAAAACAGAGGAGGAAATCAAGGAAATATGTGTGTTTGTCCAAAATATTATGGAAGATACTGTATATAATAAAACATCCTTGATCAAAGGCTGATTAATAAATGTTAAACAGCAGGCCTTCTTTGTGCACTCAATGTCCTCTTATCATCGCTCTTGCTATTCAAAAGAGGACAATAAGAGGACACTGGGTGGCCTTTCATGACAACATGAACAGATGCTATACCTGATGTCAATGTCATAATGTCCCACTGGCTGATCTTCTCCAGACTCTTCTTCATACATGACAGCTCCTTTCTCAGGTCCTCAGAATAGAAATCCGCAGTGGCAATGAAGCTGAGTGAGTCTCCATCAGGAGGAATGACATAGTTAGATAAAACAGTCTGCATCAGGAGAGAAGAAAGTATGAGATTTCAGAGAGGACCAACAAAAAGAAAGCATTGGTTTGAAGATCCTTAATTGATCAGTGTTTAACGCTTTATCCTATCCCGGATTTAAGTGATGTATTCGATTTGGAAAGCAACTCGGCCCCAAACTGACCTTGGACCCCTTTCTGCTATACTGATAGATTAAATATGATGAAGAAGTTAATATAAAGATAAAGACCAAGTTAAACAGACTGAACTGAGGACACAATGTAATTAAAAATATATGACAACAGTGAGATCTGTAACCCCACACCCCAACACATACACTATACAAATAACATGTGAGGAAAACAAAACGTCTACAGAGTCTGGTCACTTCTGACATGAAGTGGTGGTCTTTTTCTCAGTCTCCAGACATGCTATCCCAGAGTTTCAGATTGTATACAGTGTGAGAGATGGCAGGCAGCTCAATCCGGCCAGGACGTCCCAGAACAGGAAGAATGGAGAAGGGCAGCCTTTCCAGGACACTGCCTCCCCCAAGACGCTAGGTGGCAGCTCCCCTGGACGGTAACTGTACCACGGATTCCCTAAGGGCATCATGGGACATGGAGTCCATTTTCTCAGCCTTGTTGGGTGCCGTGGGTGCTGCCAGGGGGTGCTCATAAAGGACCTGGGAACTCCTACTTTTCCTACAACCTGGAAGTATTTCAGAGTCACGAGGAAGGAAGCCCACAGTACTTCTGGGATGCGTGAGGACTGATGATGTGGCATTTGACCTGGAAGAAGAGAAGGAGCACTTCCAGGTCAAGCAATATATAAAGGACTGTTTGAGACCCAGCAAAGAGAGCCAAAGTTGGGAGGTTGGGTGACAAAGCTGCTGGGAGTGGAGGATTAGTGTACTATTATTGAATATTGATTATTTGCATTGAGAATTGTGGCGGTTGTGGTGCTTTGAGAACTGTATTGAAGAAAATAATTAAAAATAATACTTGGTGCTTTTAAACGTGTGTCCGGAACATCTGTCTGGTGGGTTTCACGGGGCAGCTCACCCACTCTCGATCCTCCAAACTGTCCCGTTCATTTCTTGATGTACCACGCCAGCTGAGGAATAGCCATGTTAGAAAATTCTTTGAAGTGGCTACTTCCAAAACAAAAGAGGATTCAATACCTTAGCGAGACAGTAATCTTCTCTCTGGTCTTAGATGTTCAGTGTCTGTTTCATCACCCGTAAATGTTTTGTTTTGTCCTGTTTCTTCTTACTTTCCTTTCTGTACTCCTTATTTAACTGTAGGTTGGCATCTATCACCATGACAACCTCCCAGAAATTGTCACAACTAACCGTACTGCACAAAAGGTTCTCACTATTGCTGTCTGTCCAAAACGTCTGCTTTAATCCTATCGATTTTTGCCCCAGTGCCCCAGGCAGAGACAGGGTTCACATTTAGGACGGCACAACAGAGACACAGAAGATAAACCAGAAAAGTACATTATGTGTCAGCACCACACGTGTGACGGACAGTCAACTTGATTTAAATGGGGAGATCACCTCTCATTCATTTATTGATTATTAATGACAAGAGTATTTCAGTACAGTGAGACATAAGATGTCAGCGACATGACTTTCAATAAGTTTTTCATGCAGGACTCCGTGATAGCCAAATCAGCAGACTGTAGATAAGGGGACCGAGAGCTGTTCAGAGTTCAGAGATGAAATTAATTAAAATAAAATGTAAACAATTATACATGTAGCAAGAAAGCTCTTCAGTATAATCACACAATGGAAGGTCTGTACTTTAAAGTGTAACTTGAGTCTTCGTGTACTCAGAGTAGAGAAGGCCACTAAGAATCTGAGTTATATAGTGCCTGTGATGTGTGAGGTATAAATCAAAAAATGAATCCCTATCCCTATAACCTGAAGAATACGTACACTTGTGAGTCTACATCAAGAATATTGTGTGCAGAGTTAGTCTCAATATTAAAGAAATTACCTAACAGCACAAAAGAAAGTCAAGAGATGAGATTGGATTGTTGGTTTTGAAGGATTTGAATCTTTTGAGTTTTGGCATAGAGACATTATTAGGTGACATGTCAGAGGTGTTTGCAAATATTAATGGAGTTTATGGCATTTACTGTCAGGTGGCATCTATTCAAATAAAGTTAGTTGAGCATAAATTTCATACAGATCTATTTCCTGACATTGATCCATGTAAAAAGTGCAGATGGAAGTAGAAACTCAGAGACTTTTCTGCATTTTTACAATTATTAATGGAATATGAAAAGACATTCCATGTTGGGCTGATTGGCCTGTTCTTGGCATTTGTAAAAACTCCTCTGATCTTTTTAAATTTCTTTCTAAATCTTCTCAGGTCCCACACACCCCAGTCTTCTGAAATTTATTGTGAAGCATTTCTCTCACCTGCAGAAAGTGGATGTGGTCCTTGGTGTCTGAAAGCTTCTTCAGCTTAGTATCTCTCTTATTCAGTTCTTCAATCTCATTCCCTAGTTGTTCCATGACTCCTTCACCCTTCTCCTTTTCTCTCTTCTCTTGTTCTTTGATCCTCTCAACCAATTTCTTCTGAGCTTCTTCAATGCAGTGCATCAGATCACTGAAACTCTTCTCATTTTCCTCTATTTCTCTTTGCACTGATACCTGATTGAACAAAGAAAGACATTGATTGATAAGAATTACCAGTCATGAGACAGTGTTTTTGGTATTTGATGTTGTAAGTTGGATTGGCTGTATGTGTATTTAAACACAATAACTTGAGTACACTGTCACTTAGGTCAACCCAATTTTGCATACAAGTATTAGGTACAAAACATAGTTGTCTATCAACTTTTGGGCTATTTCCGTTAACCGGAAGTGGTACTTTACCTTTAATTCCTGCAGCTGCAGAGTCCGATTTATTCAACTTTACTTTTATAATAATTGTTCAATATATTATTAATTCTACTTGATTAATTGTTGATGGTTCTTTAATGTACATAATACAAAAATATAATCATAGTCTTGCAGTTTACTCCTCATATATCCTTCCTCATATCTGAGAATACGAGAAATACTAGGGGAGACCACTCCCGACTTTTTCCAATGCCAAACTCTGTGTTGTGAGTCTTAATTTCCCAGGCTGATATATTTCTATTTAATTTATGAACTTCTCATTATTACTGATAGTTCTACCATTGCTGCTATGGCTTTCATTTGTATGGCTGACCCAGGTGTTGTAGGGGGTTGGTGTGCACTTCAAAGTGGCTTAGACCAAGACACTAGTTAGAGTAGTGACAGGTGGATCCCAGTCTAATATACATTTAAAGTCAGAGGTGCACCAGTCCAGGTAAGACTGCACAGATCAGTAGGCTTAACGCATACCTGAAGTCTTGGGGTTGGATAAAGTAGGCTGGGATGGGTAACATTTGAACTAGAGGGGTACTAAAGTAACCTTAACATGTATCACAGGTTCATTAATAAAAGCAATTAGTAAAGAAAAGATTTAGTGACCCATGTCAAGAAAAGGGGGTTTAGACGGGTGAGTTCATGTTTCGTAAATTTAGCATCACACTGTCTGAATCTGTAATGAAACAACAAGAAACACTGTTGCCTGTGACATTTCATAGAGGATAAAATAAAATGTTTTTTTTCTCCTTCTCCCTTTTTATGCCTCTACACGCCATCAGTGAAGCTCTGTCATCTCTTCCAGTTTTAATTTCTTATTTCTTTCGTTTGATGTATCATCTTAATTTCACTCACCTTCATCTTCTCCATCACCATCTCTGTCTCTTTCAGTTTTTTCTCTCTCTCCTCAATTCTCCATGTGATTTCACTCAGTGTCACCCCCAGCTGTTTCTGTTTGGACACACAAGAGGACATGTGTGGTCTCATCAGAATTCAATTTCACTTACTGAGTTCTTGTTTTCTTTGCGAGTCTCTTTGTGAGTCATGATATTTTTACAGCAGTTTTGTTTTACATTTCATGACACAACTTACTCCATTTGTCATGTATTGTCTTTTTTGTCTACATATTGACACAATAGGTGACCGTAATAAGCACAAGTTTAATATGTCACTGTACTCTGTGCAAATATATCTTATAAATCTGCCCTTTTCTACTCACATGCACAGCTGACACAGAGCCAGATTTAGCACAGGGGTTCACCATATACAACTTCTAGGCAAGCATTATAATATAAGACAAGACAGATAGACACAAATGGGAAATGGGTAGTCAGACTGAGGACTGTTGTATACTTAATTTGTCTGACAAAGTCAGCATAAAACTGTGTCCTCTTTTGCCTTGTTTGGAATTGCATGATTCACCTAAGTGGGGGCCTGCACATGAAGAAAGAGTATAAAGCCTTTATAGAGTATAAAGTTTATAATACAAGCCAAAGGTGACTAACATCAAATGATATAAAAAACAGCCTTGGGGTAAAAAAAAATTCTGATATTACTCATGGCACATGATCCACATGTAAGTTATTCACATACAACATACAAAGCACAGGCAGTTTTGTTAAAATATTGTTAAATAGACGCTTGCATTAAAGTCAGTACCATAAGTAGGAAATGCATTCACATAATATTAAGATTTTAAATTCAAGACAGGACTCTTGACCAATGAATGATGCACAGATCTGCCTATCATGACAGAGCAAGATAAGGACATGCTGCTGAAATAAAATTAGTCAAATCAAGTAGACTTTAAGAGAAGCTTTCCACATTAACTCCACGAGAAGGCCTTAGTAACCCCATACTGGGTGGTAGTACTCTTTTTACATTTATGGGTTTTATAGCCAGGCCTGTGAGAAGTGCCTGCCAATGAAAGCGCCTGGTGGCTGGGATTACTATGGGGTCTGGTAAGGCACAACCCGAAAACGTGACATTGGACTGCCCTCCTGTGGACCCACCATCTGCAGGAAGAATAGGTGCTGGGTGCAATGTGACATTTGTGGCAGTCAAAGACAGAGGCCTTGACAGACTGGATCCCAGACATAAAATTACTCCTGGGATGTAGAATGTCACCTCTCTTGGGGTGAAAGAGACGGATTTGGTGGGTGAGGCAGAGAGATACCAACTAAATATAGTTGGGCTCACATCCGCTCACTCACTTGGTTCTAAAACCAAACCCCTTTATGGAGGCTGGACTCTCCTTTACTCTGGAGTTGCCTAGGGGGGAAGAGGAATCAGGTGGGAGTGGGGTTCTTATTGAATCCCTGCCTGTTCAATGCCGTGTTGGGAGTCTGCACCGAAGAATGAGACAGCTGCAATGGTGTGGCTGAAGGTCATGGAGTGGAGGACTCTGACTGCCATATGTGCCTACGCACCAAATGTCAGTTTGGAGTACCAGGCCTAGAGCCACTGGAGGGGATCCTGGAAAAGGTGCCAACTTTGAACGCCAGAGTCCTACTGGGGGACTTCAGCACCCACATGAGTAATGATGGAGGCACCTTGAGACACATGATTGGGAGGAATGGCCTCTCTGATCTAAGGACTTCTGTGCTAGGCATGGTTTGTCCATAACAAACACCATGTTCGAACATAAGGTGGCTCATAAGTGCACTTGGTACCAGAACACCTTAGGCCAAAGATCTATGATCGATTTCATAATCATCCTATTTGCAGCTGTATGTTCTGGACACTCGGGTGAAGAGAGGGGCAGAGCTGTCAACTGATAACCACCTGGAGTTGAGTTGGGTCAGATGGTGGGGGAGGTACCCAGACAGACTTGGAAAGCCTAAGCAAGTAGTGAGGGAGGCCTAGGAAAGTCTGGGGGTGGCCCCTGTCCAAAAGACTTTCAATTCCAACCTCTGAAAGAGGCTAGGGATATAGAGTCCAAATGGGCCTTGTTCAAAGCCTCCATCAAGGAAGTGGCAGCAAAGAGCTACGGCCCAAAGGTCACAGATGCCCCTCAAGATGGCAACCCAAGGACCCAATGGTGGACACCAAAAGTGAGGGATGCCATCAGTCTAAAAAAGAAGGCTTTCCGTGTGTGGTTAGCAAGGGAGACTTCCCAAAGAGCAGAGAGGTACTGTTGTGATGTGAAATTTTGCATACCAGTTGATAAATATTTTGTATGTCTTAATTTGTAACTTAGACAAAGCAATGTAATATTAGTGTTACATTAGTGAGAAGCATTCATGTTTACCCCCTCTTTTAGGAATGAGTGTCTTTGAATTTTATGACAGGGTTGGGGGGGAGTGACTCAAACAAGGTTGGTAAGTGTTTCTCTGCTAAAGTCTCTCTGTCATCCCCCACACAAAGCCAGGCTGCTTAACTGCCAAGCTTTAGCTTAACATATGGTTTTTGGGGGATGGCAGGTGTGAAGATGTTCTATTCCCCCACTGGTCTGAATTATGGCTGTTTGGAACTGGCTTGTATCAAAAGTCTTTATGTACCACAACGCCCACCATTTTAAGTAATTAACAAGCCTGTGTGCCACCTTAAACTACATCGAGACATTTTAAGTAATTAACAAGTCTGTGTGCCACCTGAAACTACACATCACCATTTATCAAGTTGTATGGTTGCCAATATTCAAATGTACTTTGCATATTGTTATTATTTATGAACATTATCAATAATACATTGTTTAAATTATAACTTAACTCCTGCTTGTCTTTTACTACACCTAATTGCCTGAGGTTATACATGTAGAAGGGAACGTGGGGAGAAGTTATTTGGTACAGTACCTTATAAACAGTGGTAAGTCTGTGAGATCTGAGGCATTCTGACAAAGGCTACATAAAGGGGAAAGTAGAGTAAAATATTACTCTACCAAGATAAAACAGGTACCAACAGGCTAAAAGGGCTGTGGCCGTGGTAAGCAGGGAAGAAAAAGTCCAGGGGCCTCGTGCATAACGGCGTGTGTAGAATTCACACTAAAACATGGCATACGGACAAAAACAGAAATGTCCGTACGTACAAAAAAATCCAGATGCATAAATCTGTGTGAACTTCCACGTTCTTCCACTACATAAATCCCGGTCAGTGTGAAAAGCAACGCACGTGCCTGCTGCCACTCCCCAACTCCTCCCAGAATTACGCCTCTTTGAATATGCAAATCAATATAAATAGCCCTTAAGCTCAGCATTCTGTGAAAAGGCAATGGCAAAAGCATGGGGAAAAATAGAAAAATTTTAGCAATACCAAGTGGAAGCAAGGAAAAATGTACTATTTGTTGGTTTAAACAGCGGTATAAACAACAAAAGGAAGTTGATCGAGTGATACAGAGTGTTAGAGAAACTTGAAAGTTCAAGTTCAGATAGTTGCATAGTGCCCGAAATAAAAAAAAAAGTCAGATATCAAATTAGGGTACAGAGAAAAGAAAAAAAAATAGGGACACAGTAGGAAAAAAGCTCGAAATGTCAACTTTAATCTCAAAATTTTGTCATTAAAGTAGAACATCTTAAAATTGTTTGTTTAATTTACTAGTTTCTCAAATCCCATTGTAACTAAAGTAGCACATTAAATGCTTTGTTTTGTATATGTTCTTCTATGTGCTCTATGTGTGTGAATCACTATGTGCTTCTTAAATGGGTTTTCTCTTCCTCTGACAGGACACAAAATCCATTACATTCGTGATATTACAGTTCTCTGAATAATTTAAATACTGAGATGTATACTTGATATCATTTTCATGATGATAGGAGTTAAAGCATGTTATTAAACATGTGTATGCATTGTTTATACATGAGGCCCTGGTCTGTAGGTTATAGTTTAAGGTTTCTTTAATCATGTTTACACAAGTAAACATGATATTTGCCTTCTCAGAAATTGGTTTGCTGACTAATGTCTTAGATACTCAAAACAAAAGCTGATTAGAGCACAAAGAAAGGCAGCTTGGTTTAATTAGTTCAATCGACTGTCCACACATAATACCCGTTATCCCACCCTGGTCTGTTTCATGCCTTGCACAAGGTTTCACCTGGACAGGCTCCAACTCAGTACTCTCCTTGAAAAATCAGGTGTGTAAGGTAGCCTCGGACACAAACAGGCAGACACAGGAAGTCCCGAAATACACACATTTATTAATAATAAAAGTCCGCACAGAACACAGTGCCTTGCACCAAACCCCCTTGTGTCAGTCCCTTTCTCCTCAAATCTCCAGACTGCTTCTGCAGCCTTTCCACTTCTACTCCCGAGCATAGCCTTCTTCCTCCCAACTCCGGCTCATGACTGGAGGGAGGTGGTCCCTTTTATGTCCACCGAGACGTGCTCCAGGTGCCCTCTGATGAACTTCCTGCGGCACTTCCTGGTGTGGTGGAAGTGCCGCATGAGCACCCAGAACCTCTCTGGGTGTCCCCGGTATTCCTTCCGCCAGCACCTCCAGGTGTGGTGAAAGTGCTGACATCCAGGGCTTCACAATCGTTCAGGCGCCCCCTGGCGGTGGCCAGAGGCCCCTATAGGGTTGAGCTTCCATGCTCAATTGCCGTGGCCCCCATACCAGCCAGGGTGGCTGCCCTCTCGTGGTCCAGAGGAGGCATAGTCCCTCTTCCGGTCCTTCTAGGAGTCCCGGCCTGGCACAGCCCCCAGCCGCATGCCACACAGGTTACACTACATTTACAAAGCCCTTAACTCCTGTTATTAAGTTTTTTTCCATTAAATACTAAACTCCACTCACCTGTTTTTCTTCTCTTTCCGTCTCCAGCTCGACCATTTCATGACCATTATGTCCAGTCACCACACATATCATGCAGATACACAAATCATCAGTTTTGCAAAATATTTCCAGACTTTTCTGATGTTTTGCACAGAGTTTCTCCTGTAGATTTCCATCAGGATCAATCAGCTTGTGGCCTTTCCAGGCAGCTCCTTCATAATGAAGCTGCATTTGAGTTTCACAGAAGGAGGCCATGCAGGTCAGACACGATTTCACCACTCTGACCTTCTTCCCATTACAGAAATCGCACTCCACATCTCCAGGGCCATCATAATTTTGAGATGGAGAAGTTAGTCCCATCTTCTTTAATTTCATGATGATTTCATTCAGCACAGTGTTTTTTCGCAGTGCAGGCCTCGTTGTGAAGTTCTCTTTGCACTGAAGACAACTGCTCTCTTGGCTCTCATCCCAGCAGTCCATGAGGCACTTCAGACAGAAACTGTGACCACAGGGGATTGAGACGGGGTCAGTCAGGGTGTCCAGACACAGCAAGCAGGTGAGCTCATCCTGTAATAATCCACACACCTTGGCTTCAGCCATTGTTCGGTCTGAGGAGAAACAGGCAAAGACAATCAGTCAGGCAAACAAAGAAGTGACTTGTGAAGAAATTAAAGTGAAAGTTTGTCTGTGCTCAGTGAGAAGGAGGAGGATATTTAAAGAGAAACCTGAGAGTTCACAGAGAGAACATCTGAGGAAACACTGAGGATGAACAGTTAATGTGAGACAGACATGGGAGCCCAGAGAGTGAAGACATACAGTAACAGGAGAGATGACCTGTCCGGGGGGTTGTCTATTAAAGTTTAATTCATGTCAGTATTTCTTATTTATTTATTAAATACTGCAATCCAGATTTCACAGACTCAAGGCTCAGAGCACATTTACAAATGAAATAAAATGAAAATAAAACACAACAGACAACTCAGTGTAAACAGGTTGGTATGTAGCCAGGCTGGTCCTCTTTATTTGTCAAACTGTCCATCCCATAATAAGTCCTCCTCTCCTGTTTATCAGAGTTGTGTGAATGCTATGTGTGAAGAGAATCAACTAATTTGATGTTAATCCAACAAATCATGACATTTTGTTTTTTTTTCTTTGTTTATGCCAGTAATTTATGAGGTTATTCAGTAAAGCCCGCAACTGTTAGACTCCATCAAAGTAAGTGCAGCCTACTCATTCTAAAAAACAGAATATGATTCATTGATTCAAACACAATATGAAACTGCTTGCAAACTGACATAAACGATGGGCACAAGACAAACCAGACAGATAGACAGACACCAAACACAGAAGAGGTACTGGATGTTCTCAGCTCCTTCACAGATTTTCAGATTTTCTTCGCTTTACAACAAGCTTTTCGTTTCAGCAGTTCACTTTGAATTTTAGCCAGACATCACAGTCAGCTCAGCCTGCTCAAATGCACAGCCTTGGGTGACAGAAGACTTGGGAAAGTTTGGAGTTCACCTGACCCCATCTTAAGCTTCTTACAAATAAACATGATAAAGGTGGTCTTTAGCTGGCTGTTTCCTTGCTATGTGGAGTTCTGATTTAGGTTGTCACAGATTAACAATTTTATGACACCAAGGCTTTAATTTAAGGATGATGTTGCGTGGAGTTGCGTGTTATCATTTCAGGGTTAGAGCAGAGAGTTCTGCTAGTGGTGGAGGGTATGTGTGTTTTCTTCTTTAGCTCACCGTTAGGCTTCTAGTCACATCCTCTGCAAATTCACAGAGAAATCCAGGACTCTTTCTGGCACAAGAGTTTAGTTGTTGAAGTTTCGTTCTCGAAGTAATGGCTAGACTCATTCATGAGCACAGAATGTGCTTTAGAGAGGCGGATCTCAGAACTCATTCAGTACATTGAGCTTCAAGGCTCTATGGAGAGAAAGTTTGTGAGCTTTTCGCTCCATATAGACTGGTACAGCTTCCTTTTCTAAAGTGATGGAAGTGATGCATGAACAAAGATTTAAATGAAGGTGTCACCACTGCTGATTGGGATGATGTAGTGTCTGGTTACAGATCAGTGCCCTCATATTGGTGATTTATTTTGCCTATCAGAACAGGGCAGACTCCAGGAACAAGCCTATAAAGAATGTCTCTTTTGGGCACCTTTTTGTCTGAAGTTTTTTCAGACATGTCAGCTTATCCTTGGTTTACAGCTTTGTCACCAGATGAGGTGCATCAAAAGTTCTCTGTGTTCCCCTAAGTGGTTCTCCCTGTTCACTCCACTCCTTGTCTAAACTGATCTTGCAGAAATGTCACAATATTCACCCTCCCCATAGTGTCAACAAAGCCTTTCAGGGGTGGCTAATGTACACAATAGGGAAGTCCACAATATGAAAGCTCTGGGAAGTCTTGCAAGGCTTTGTTAATGCCTTCGGTGGTGTCTCGGGGAAAAAGTGGGGGCGGATTACACCGTGAACAAGTTTTGGGTGTTCACTAACTGGCGATGGCCTACAGTGACTCGAACATGGCAGAAAAACATGGGTTTAGGTATATCTGTCTGTATGACTAACTCTGTGCACAGGCCTGCCAGAAAAAAAACATTGTGCTCACCCAAGTAATTCAGCCTTGGAAAAAGAGTTTATTCCAACAACAATAAGAAAAATAAATACAGTTGAAGTCAGAGGTTTACCTACACTTGGGGTGAATTCTTTAAAACTCACTTTAAAACCAATCCATAAATTTTATACTAACAAACTATAAATTTGGCACATCATTTAAGACATCTGCTTAGTGCAGGGGAAACGTAATTTTTCCAACAATGTCCACAGACGTCAGAGTATTTCACTTTTTATTATTAGCATGGAGGTTGTATTATGCAGTACTTATATTTAACTTTTAGTTTGGCAGTTCATACATCTTATATAGGGGTGTCTGTACTTTGAGACTGAAGTGTCTCAGGAAACTAGGCTGAAGTAGTATGGAGATGTGATGAGGAGAGACAAGGAATATGTGAGCAAAAGAGTGATGGAAATGGGGAAGAATACAGGTGTTGTGATGTGAAATTTTGCATATAAGTTGTTAACAGGCATACAGCCTGTTCTGAAGAAAGCTGACCACAAATGATGCCTTAACTAGAGACATTTTAAGTAATTAACAAGTCTGTGTGCCGCCTGAAACTACACATCACTATTCACCAGGTTGTATGGTTGCCAATATTCAAATGTACTTTGCATACTGTTATTATTTATGAATATTATCAATAATACATTGTTTAAATTGTAACTTAATTCCTGCTTGTCTTTTACTACACCTAATTGCCTGAGGTTATAAATGTAGAAGGGAATGTGGAGAGAAGTTATAAACTACAATACCTTATAGATAGATAGATAGATAGATAGATAGATAGATAGATAGATAGATAGATAGATAGATAGATAGATAGATAGATAGATAGATAGATAGATAGATAGATAGATAGATAGATAGATAGATAGATAGATAGATAGATACTTTATTAATCCCAATGGGAAATAGTGGAATGTGTGTGAGATTTGAGGCATTCTGACAAATGCTACATATTAATAATACAAAAGGGGAAAGTAGAGTAATATATTTTTCTACCAAGACAAAAAAATTGGTGTAGTTTGGCAGGATTTTGGGGTAACCATGCTTTGCACCCTGTTTGCAAATACTGTTTTGATGTATATGTGTGTGTATGTATGTAAATTTTAGGGCATCCAGTGTACAAATGTGGTGGAAGTAAAACATTGTTTGGTTGCTGAATGGAAGGTAGCCAACAAAGTGTAGAGACTTCATGTGTGTCATGAGGACACCCATTTGTTTGTTAGTTCTGGTGGTAGTGAGTCCCTAATTAAAGTGCTAAGGAGTGGTGGGACATGCATGCACCATTCATACAGCACTTATTCGTTTAGGATCTTTGTGTATGTACATGTATGTTTGCTTACAGAGGCAAAAGTAGGCCAACCCATAACGAATTTGGCAGATTGTATTAGAGTAGCATTGTAGACTCAGAAATGCCTAAACTCATATTAAAGCCAACCATCTTCCAGTGGAGTGGCAGAGGCAAGCAGGCAAAAGCTAGGAAATGGAAACCTGTAGTGCAGGTAGAGAAAGAAGAAGTTGAGCTGAGTGTGCCACAAAAAGGAAGGGGGCTGGAAGGATTAAAAGCAGGAAAACAGAGATCAGGTATAAAGATGACAGCTGCTGTTATAAGAGGTTTACTATCTTGTAAATATATCTGTACTAGGGAGCTTCGCCCCCTGCTCGCTTCGCTCGCCAACCCCCGTGTTTGGTTTTCCGGATACACACTTTTAAGATTTTTTTTTCTCTGAATTGTTGCTATTTCATTAGTTTCACTTTTATTTCAGAACTTCTGTAAAAACAATATTTGTAATCTTGCGAGTCCCAATATGCTAAATCTTTTTAATGAGGTCAGGATAGGTTTCTCTGTTTGTTGGAATTTCAGCATAGACAAAACGATCTACATCATCAGCAGTTAATTTTTTTTTACAAAGTAAAAAAGTAAGTAGAGTTCTGCATTGGACTCCTGTCTGTAAAGTCGTGCTATTTTCCTCTCACAGTTCCAAAAGTACATGGGGTTACCAAGGTGATACCCCAGCCTTTGTCTAGGTTTTTGTACAAGGGCTAGACAGAACGTTTTTGACTCCTGGGGTAAATGTAGCTTTTTAAATAAGCAGACAGATAAATATATATACATGAACAAAGTAACCAATAAATGCATGTGCGGTAAACTCCGTTTTTGAAATTCTCAAGATTCTTTATTTGTCACATGCATAGTTATACAGGACAACACACAGCGAAATGCATCCTGATCCGCTTATCAAAAACTGTGCAAAGTTAGAAGAATATCATTTAGATTAACAAAAAGTCATAGATTGAATGGTAACAGTATAGAAGAACATAATAAATAAGAACAATTATGTGAATAAAGTAGAATTAAGTGTTAAGGTGCAATAGTGTAGTAATTATTGTGCACATGTGTATAGCGCCATTTTTTTTTTTTTGAGCCTTTCTAATTTCCCTGGTTTCACAGTCTCTAACCTGCTCTGCATGGGTTTAGCGTCAACGTTTGTAAACGTCTTTATGAAGTTCTACTTTCTTTTACTCATTGTCTTTTAATTCTGAGCTGGATTGGACATGCTTTTTTTTCAATTCCACTTGTTCTGGGCTGATAATTACTTTACTTATTTTCTGAATTTGCACCTTGATTATTCTTTTCTGCTTTTTTTTCTGTCCAACGCATTTGAGTCTCTTTTCTCCACGTTGCTTTCTTCTTCGCTTAGATGTCGACATTTAATTTATAACGTACCTTATACGCTTTATATGCACCGAGAGCGCTGGATCTGTGTGTGCTGAAATCCTTCACAAGACTGAATGTTTGCTGCCTATTGTCCTATTTGATAGATTGTAAGTAGGGCGTGTCTTTGGTCTCGCGGGTAGATTGTAAGTAGGGCGTGTCTTTGGTCTCGCGGGTCTTTAAAATGTCTTACGAGAACATCACGTACCGTAGACTTGCTTTTTGCTTTCCAGGACAGGATTTCTTTTTATAATAGATAGATATATGTATCTCTCACTCTCACCTCAGAGTACTGCATCCTCCACCCATCCTTCTGCTGATACCAGCATAGGAGAGAGTTTTCCCCCACCCACAATTACAGCAGCCTTGGTAGGCAGAGAGCTGAGGGGACTTCGTGCCAGCAAAGCAGTGGGTCCAGATGGAGTATCACCACGACTGTTGAAGGCCTGTGCATTGGAACTGGGGAGTCCTCTACAGCGCATCTTCAACCTAAGCTTGGAACAAGGGAGAGTCCCCAGGCTTTGGAAAACATCTTGCATCACCCCAGTCCCAAAGGTATCACATCCTAGTGAGCTGAATAACTTCTGGCCTGTCGCCCTGACATCACATGTGATGAAGACACGCGACGCCTTTGACCATCTGCAGTTCGCATACCAGGAGAAGGTGGGAGCGGAGAATACCATCATCTATACGCTACACTGATCCCTCTCCCACTTAGACAGAGGCAGTGGTACAGTAAGAATTATGTTTCTGGATTTCTCTAGCACCTTCAACACCATCCAACCTCTGCTCCTTAGGGACAAGCTGACAGAGATGGGAGTAGATGCATACATGGTGACAAGGATCGTGAACTATCTTACAGACAGACCTCAGTATGTGCATCTTGGGAACTGCAGATCTGACATTGTGGTCTGCAGCACAGGAGCGCCGCAGGGGACTGTGCTTTCTCCAGTCCTGTTCAGCCACGTGCAAAAGTTCGCTGACAACACTGCTATTGTGGGCTGCATCAGGAGTGAGCAGGAGGAGGAGTATAGGAACCTAATCAAGGACTTTGTTAAATGGTGTGACTCAAACCACCTACAACTGAACACCAGCAAACCAAAGAGCTGGTGGTGGATTTTAGGAGGCCTAGGCCCCTCACGGACCCCGTGATTACCAGAGGTGACTGTGTACAGAGGATACAGACCTAGAAGTACCTGGGAGTGCAGCTGGATGATAAACTGGACTGGACTGCCAATACTGATGCTCTGTGCAAGAGAGGACAGAGCCGACTTTACTACCTTAGAAGGCTGGCGTCCTTCAACATCTGCAATAAGATGCTGCAGATGTTCTATCAGACAGTTGTGGCGAGCGCCCTCTTCTACGCGGTGGTGTGCTGGGGAAGCAGCATAAAGATGAGGGACTCCTCACGCCTGGACAAACTGGTGAGGAAGGCAGGCTCTATTGTAGGCACAGAGCTGGACAGTTTAACATCTGTGGCAGAGCAACGGGCGCTGAACAGACTCCTGTCAATCATGGAGAATCCACTGCATCCACCAAAGTATCATCTCCAGACAGAGGAGCAGCTTTAGCGACAGACTGCTGTCACTGTCCTGCTCCACTGACAGACTGAGGAGATCGTTCCTCCCCCATACTATGTGACTCTTCAATTCCACGGGGGGTAAATGTTAACATTATACAATGTTATTGACTGTTATACCTGCCTCGTACTCTCCACCTTGCATTTTTTAACTTGCACAGTAATTTTATCACTCTTTAATTTAATATTATTTTTTATCAGTATGCTGCTGCTGGAGTATTTTCCCTTGGGGATTAATAAAGTATCTATCTATCTATCTATCTATCTATCTATCTATCTATCTATCTATCTATCTATCTATCTATCTATCTATCTATCTATCTATCTATCTATCTATCTATCTATCTATCTATCTATCTATCTATCTATCTATCTATCTATCGTTGGTAATAAGGAAGATCAGTATGAAAAAGAAAATAAAGTAGATGAAAATGAAAGTTGTGGAATGTTGTGTGAAAGTTTTGAAAGATGTAACAGTTGGTGTGAAAAATGTGATGTTAGCATGTAGAACACCCATTGCTAACATAGAAAGCAGGGAAAGCAGGGGAAGAGAGTGTAAACTGCCCATGGTGAATTAGGACAGTAGTAACAGGGTCTGACTGGAACCCTAAAACATGGGTGGGTGACTTACCTGAGATAGATGAGTGTTCAGAAAAAGAGTGAGAATGTGAGTGTGAGCAAAAGGAGAGGGATGAAAGGAAGGGAAAACAGCAAGGGTGTTTCCTTCCATTATTCTCCACTGCACCACAATCTCCAGGTAATTCTGAGGTCTTTCCAGTATTTAAAGAACATGCTACACCGATAGATATTTCACCACTGTTAGGAAAGGTAACCAGTGCAGCATTGAAATTTGATTTAGGAAAAAGAAATCAGATAGAAGGCAGAGAAGCTGGTCAGTTTGAATGGCAATTGTTGACTGAAGGGCATGAACTAGATAATGGAATATGGGAACTGAGTAAAGAAAGGTCTAAAAGTGCTAGTTCAAGAATGACTGAGTTGGAAAGAAAGTGCACCAGTTTAGGAGTTGGTTTGAATGAAACAGGACAAGCCAAAGAACAAAGGATGGGGGATGATGCAGCAGGAAGGTTTACAAGCTCAGGCAGCAAGTCAGGAATGTACAGGGTTGTAAATGTCCTAACAGCTCTGCTAGGCCAGTCAGTAATTAAAAAGCACACGTATTTAAGTTCCATAATTCGAAACCTGACTGACCAGTTGTGTAAAAAGACGGCATATCAATCTCCTTGGATTAAAATGGAGAGAAGTGAGCTGGTCTTGAGTAAAGAACAAAGGTCAGTTTTAGGAGAGATGCTGGATTTGGCACTTGGATTTTGGAGAGGATTTAGCTCACACTTTCAGGTAGCAGTTACCATACAATTAAAAAAAAAAAGGACACACAGGCAATGACAAAACAATGGAAGGGTAGCGCAGGAAAACAGGAAAGGGAAAATAGTTATTTCTGTTTCAATTTCCTGATCTTTTGCAATAGTGCAACTTCTGTTGTAAGGTTTTATGAACTTTGGGTTGGTGCAGGTAATAAATAGTGAAGGCAATTAGCAGAGTAAAAATCCATGCAGGAGACTGGGTTACAACTAGAGTACTGTTGTGGAGTGGCACTAGTGGCCAAGCTGTTCCAATGAATGCCTGGAAGCGAAGTTTTAGTGTTGGCACCAGGTCGACAACCAAGAATATGAGATGGACAGAAACTGCTTTGTCACCTTCCATTTTGCAGACCTGTCTACATAGCGGAACAAATAAAGAAGTTAGGAAAAGACGACAAGCAAAGACTAAAGACAAAGACAAAGTCATGAAGAGAACTGAAGTTACAGCAAGAAAAAGACACTTAATGGGGTTTAAGTGAGTAACAAGTCCACAAGTCACATAACAATAAGGCTAGTCACAATAGCTATAGTTTAAAAAGAAAGGTTTTTTCATTACTGCAGCAAATTTGTATTCCAAGGGGTGGAAACTGTGCAAACCAGTTAAGAATGCCAAAAATAAGGATATTAATTTGGGTCTCAAAGTGTAGATTCTGGGTATTAATTAATGGGGATAAGTAATATAATTAATACTAGGGGGCTTTGCCCCTTACTGGCTTCGCTTGCCAACCCCCAGGTTTGTTCCTGTGGAAATACAATTAAAAGAGGTTTTTTTTTCATGGGAATTGCTACAAATCCATTATGTTCACTATTTATTTTAAAACCTCATAAAAAACCGACTTTGTCAAATGTTTGTCCTTGTGATTTGTTAACTGTCATTGCAAAAGCTATTCTGATGGGAGTTTTAATAAGAATTGCATATCAAGATCTTTTTTTTGCCCTACCACCAGTTAATACAGTGATCCCTCGCTATATCGCGCTTCACCTTTCGCGGCTTCACTCTATCGCGGATTTTATATGTAAGCATATTTAAATATATATCGCAGATTTTTTGCTGGTTCGCGGATTTCTGAGGACAATGGGTCTTTTAATTTCTGGTACATGCTTCCTCAGTTGGTTTGCCCAGTTGATTTCATACAAGGGACGCTATTGGCAGATGGCTGAGAAGCTATACAACTTACTTTCTCTCTCTCTCTCTTTAGCTGACGTAGGGGGGTGTGAGCAGGGGGGCTGTTCGCACACCTAGACGATAGGGACGCTCGTCTAAAAATGCTGAAAGATTATCTTCACGTTGCTACCTTCTGTGTGCAGCTGCTTCCTGAAGCGACATGCTGCACGGTGCTTCGCATACTTAAAAGCTCAAAGGGCACGTATTGATTTTTGACTTTGTTTTTCTCTGTCTCTCTCTCTCTCCTTGCTCCTGACGGAGGGGGTGTGAGCTGCCGCCTTCAACAGCTTTGTACCGGCGGTGCTTCGCATACTTAAAAGCCAAACAGCCCTATTGATTTTTGACTGCTTGCTTTGTTCTCTCTCTCTCTCTCCTGACGCGCACTCCTTTGAAAAGGAAGATATGTTTGCATTCTTTTAATTGTGAGACAGAACTGTCATCTCTGTCTTGTCATGGAGCACAGTTTAAACTTTTGAAAAAGAGACAAATGTTTGTTTGCAGTGTTTGAATAACGTTCCTGTCTCTCTACAACCTCCTGTGTTTCTGCGCAAATCTGTGACCCAAGCATGACAATATAAAAATAACCATATAAACATATGGTTTCTACTTCGCGGATTTTCTTATTTCGCGGGTGGCTCTGGAACGCAACCCCCGCGATGGAGGAGGGATTACTGTAATTTATTTTGTAAAGTAACCAATAAATGCATGTTAGGCAAAGCCCGTTTATGAAATTCGATCATGTAAATGTATGCTCTGATTTGCCTGAACACTGTTTTGAGTTCATTCAATAAAAATAAGACTTTCTGATAAAACAATCTACTGTACTTACGAAATTGGGAATATCCAGAGCCAATGTAGCCGGTGGCATTGTTCTCAAGAATCTGCGGATTTCTGGCCATTGAGGATTGCACGTCATTGTAATAAATAAATCAGGCTGACCGATAGTTCGGGATATTACCATTGCGTTATTGATATTTGAATTTTGAACGTGATCAATGAGCCCTTGCATATGTTCCGTTCTAAGTTTAGCCTGATTCGATTTAATAAAGAAGAGACGATTAGCTTCGACTTTTAGATACGCATTAATAATCTAATGTTGCGATAGACGTTGAGATGAGAGAAGTGGGTTAAATACATTGTAACGTATCGCTAATTTGGACCCGAAATATTGAGTGGGTGTTATATGTTTTTCTGAATGCATTTGTTTCATATTGTACAACCATCCTGTTTCGCCATCTGGGAAAAGCAAAGGAAAGAGTAAAGGATCTGAATGTGGCGATGTATTTGACAGAAATGATGAATCATGCTTTGCCTTTGGATATACACGAATATCTACTGTACTCTGTCTTTGATATCTCCATGTTTCAAAATTACTATTGCTGACAATTCATCACATGTTGGTTTATTATAAATGTGACTGTGATCTTTCGGATTCAGATAGAAATCCAAGACAATTTCTTTGTTCGTGTTTTCTGTAGTGTGATGAACGGCAGGGTCCCATGCCTAGCCGGGATGCCCCTGTTGTGTATGTTCCAGAGGAGCAGCCATGGACAGCTCAATACCTCCCCCGGGGCGCTTGGTGGCAGCCTCCCTGGACGACGCTGATTCCCCAACCTCCCGCAGGGCTCCATGGGAGATGGAGTCCTCCACAGCTTGGTTGGGGTCCGGGGTGGCCGCTAGGGGGAGCTGTCTCCTTCCAACAGCCCGGCTGGATGATTCTACAGCCCCACCCGGAAGTGCAATTAGAACCAGGTGGTCAAGCACCTGGAAAGCTTCTGGGTGGGTTATAAAAAGGGCCAGCCACCACCACTCGAGAGCGAGAGTTGGGAGGAGGAGGACTAAGCTAGAGGAGGAGTGGTGGTCAAGGAGAAGAGTGTTTTGGTGTGTTAAGTGCTTTGTGGGACTGTGTTGGGCCTGTGGGACACGGGGAAGGCGTGCCCCACGGCTGAAGAGAAAATAAAAGTCTGTTTATTTAAGTACATGCCTCTGCGTCAGTCTGTGCCAGGTCGGGCGCTATATAGCACCTTTCACAGTAGATAAATGTCGTGTTAAGTTCAATACTTTTGGACGTATGGATTTGTATCCATTATTGGCTGTATAATTTCTAGTACGTCAGATCGTTTAACTCTTTCGATTCTATGTTGCAGCGCTTCTCCGTGATTATAAACATACACCTGACCAAATTGTTTTTTTTTCTAAATTAAACTTGTCATAGCTTTAATTGGTACGGGACCACAGATTCTCATAGCGTATGGTCCATTAATGTGTAAATCAACGTTTTGTGCATAAAATGATGCTAACGTGAAAAGATTATTGTAGACGCGTATATTTTGCCCGTAGTGTTTGTGGATTTCCCTTTCACCAAATAACAAATCTTTTAATTCTCGCGGAAAAGTCTCCTCATTGGGAAACTGCAGTACTTTTCCCTGATGGCAACACAAGTTTGTCGATCTACAAGTCTCCGACTTAAAGCCATACAATATCTACATACTTCCGACATGTCACCTATGTCCATATATTTGATCAGTGTTTGCTGTTCCGTTATTTCACTGAGTAATGATTTCTGTATGTTAGCGTAAATGCGCTTTGCACTGTCTTGTTTTTGACCCATTCTAATTTTAGTACTGTCATATTTTTTAACTTGCTCTGCGTGTGTATGGCACCACCATTTTTGAACAACTTTATGAAGTTGTACTGTGTCTTGTACTCTTTGTCTTTTATTTCTGACCCCGATTAGACCTGCAAGGTTTTGAATTCCACTTGATCCAGGCTGATTGTTACTGTCCTTAGTTTGTGATGTTGAACATAGATTATTAGTGTTCTTGTTTGCATTCTTTTCTTCGCTTTTGGGTCTGTTTTCGATGCACTGCTCTTGCTCTTTCTTCTTTGCTTTGTCGTTTATGAAGTTCTACTTCGTCTTGTACTCTTAGTCTTTTATTTCTGACCCCCTTTGGATCCACAAGGTGTTCAATTCCACTTGCTCTGGGCTGATTATCCCTTTTTTGTGCATTCTTTTCTCTCCACCACTTTTGGGTTCCTTTTTGACGCGCTACTATTTCTTCTTTGCTTAGTTGTGGACGTGTGATGTTTAACTTATTAATTTTGTTTGAGCTTGTCTTTCATCTTCACTTTGTCTGATTATTATTGTTCTTTTTTCCATTTTGTTCAGCATTCTTTTCTCTCCAGCACTTTTGGGTCTTTTTTTGACGCACTGCTCTTTCTTCTTCGCTTAGTCGTGGTCGTGTCATCTTCAACTTATTAACTGTTTTAGAGCTGCTCTTTCTTCTTTGCTTTGTACATGACCGTGATCTTGTTTGAAAATGGTTGTAAGTAGGGCAAGTGGTTGTAAATAAGGCGGGGCAACAACTGAGCTGTTACATGACCGTGATCTTGTTTACATACTTCCAATGGATGTCAGTATAACGTGGCTTGACCGTGACTTGACCATGTCACGGGAAGTGAAAGTGTCTCTGTCTCTCTGATGTGTCTCTCTGTCTCTCTTCAAGAGCACATCTCATCACAGGATTTTCTTTTATAATAGAGAGACTATTATTAAAGAAAGTTATACTGAGCAAATTGGTGAAATTTTTCTAAAGAGCTGGTGCAGCCTGTAGATTTATCATATGGGCTCCGTTGTTTAGGTATAGTTTAATTGGGAAAATACAGAAGCCCTGCTGAGATGGTCAGCTGTGGTACAGGCACAGGACCAGTGGGCCAATTCTGAACCGAGGTGTTTAGCACATCAAGTATGCATATGGTGAGCAAACAACTATAGGGGTGGCCTATAGGGGGAATGATGAAGGTTGCATAGCTATGATGTCTCATGGTGGTGATGCCAGAAATGTTACCTTTCAAATTTTGATGTTAATTGTACAGTTGCATATGCTTAAACAGATAGTTTGGGACAGGGGTCTAATTAGCAGTCAGACACAAAATCAGCACAGATTAAGAAAATAATTTACACAATAGACTGAAATTGCAGTAGGTTAGTTTAGTGGAAGGTGTGGACTTGTCTCATTATGACCCACCAGATCTGATGACATATGAAGACTGCAGAAAGCTAAAGGAACAGTTGAAGCAGGCCAGAGAAGATACAAGTCATCAGGAACACATCCACGCTCTTCAGATTGTCTTTGAAATAAAGAAGATATGTAATGGACAAATGGTCATGCACAACTTTTAACACTGGAAAAGCAATCACTGCAAATCAAAGCACAAGTTATTCAACAGACTCTTTAAACAATTATGACTGTTTAATTATAAAGAAATTGTACAAAAGATGTGAAATTTTGCATACAAGTTGATAAATATTTTGTATGTCTTTATTTGTAACTTAGACAAAGCAATATAATATTAGTGTTGCATTATTGATAATAACAGCAATGGTTTGATGCTTAAGAACCCCTTCCCCACTTTTAGGAAAAATCTTTGTAATTTTACAACAGGGTTGGGGGAAGTGCCTAAAACAAGTCTGGCCAATATTTCTCTGCTGAAATTTCTCAGTCATCCCCCACAGGAAAGACAGGCTGCCTAACTGCCAAGCTTTACCTTAACACATGGTTTGGAGGGCAGGTGTTAAGGTATTCTGCACACACACACAACCCCCCCCCCCCCCCCAAAAAAATTGGTCTGAAGTATGGCTGCTTGGAACTGGCTTGTATCAGACAGCCTTTAAGTACCGTGACACCCGATTGGCTCTAGGGGTTGGACAGGAATACAGAGCTCTCTCTCTCATACCAAACTGATGAAAGACTATCTCACACCATGAACTGAAAGGGACAACACAATGAAGAGCACAGCTCAGCAGCCATATTGAGACAGGCATGCGGCCTGTTCTGAAGAAAGCTGACCACAAATGATGCCTTAAGTAGAGACATTTTAAGTAATTAACAAGTCTGTGTGCCACCTGAAACTACACATCTCCATTTATCAGGTTGTATGGTTGCCAATATTCAAATGTACTTTGCATATTGTTATTATTTATGAATATTATCAATAATACATTGTTCAAATTGTAACTTAATTCCTGCTTGTCTTTTACTACACCTAACTGCCTGAAGTTATAAATGAAAAAGGGAAGGTGGGTAGAAGTTATAAACTACAATACCTTATAAACAGTGGAATGTGTGTGAGATTTGAGGCATTCTGACAAAGGCTACATATTAATAATACAAAAGGGGAAAGTAGAGTAATATATTTCTCTACCAAGACAAAACAACAGGGAATGAGGAAGCAAGGGAGGCCAAGGTGGAGGTGGATGGATAAAGTAAAAGAAGATTTGAAGGAAAATGTTTGACTGGGGAGAAAGTGCAAGACCGAGGTATGTAGAGAAGGCTGATCAGGCATGTCAACCCCACATAGAAAAAAATGAAGAAGAAGAAGAAGAAGAAAAAGTGGTATTAAAGTCTACAAGGTCTTGGGGTTTTAATTGTTGGTTGCTCTTTAACCCTTTAAACTCATTTTGGACCCATCGGTGGGACTGAAGGATAATTCAAAATTTAATTTATCACAATAACATTAGCCCATGATTTAATCCCCCCCCCCCCACATATTCTTGAAAGTTGTAATTCATTTGTGTACAATTTGACAGACTATTTTCTAATAAATGAAAAATCTTTCAAATGACACATTCCACTTTCTATATATGTTGGAAGCTTTTTTTGTAAAGATGTTTTTAAACTTTACAGGTGCTCATACGGAGTATAATTTCTTTACTAACTAAATATACATGCACTTCAAAATTTCACATAGGCTGGGGGTCCATAATAATGAATATGTATACTACAGACACTGTAGGAAGAGAATCAGCATCCTGGCCGGGACAGAAGATAATTTAATACATGGACATGAGGTCAGTAACCCAGCCACAGGGGATGCACAAACCAGTTTGTTTCTTTGTGTCGGTCCCAAGCCCCGATAAATGGGGAGGGTTATGTCAGGAAGGGCATCCGGTGTAAAATTTTGCCAAATCAATATGCGGACAACAATACAAATTTCCATACCAGATCGGTCGAGCCCTGGGTTAATAATGACCGCCACCAGTACTGTTAGCCAACAGGGTGCTGGCGGAAATTGGGCTACTGTTGCTCGAAGAAGGAGAAGAGGAGGGGTGGGGGGTGTGTGTCTGCAGGCAAGAGAAGAGGAGGAACATAAAGAGACTGGAACTGAGGGTAGGAACTTTGAATGATGGCAGTATGACTGGTAAGGGGAGTTAGCCGATATAATGAAGAAAAGGAAGTTTGATATATTGTGTGTGCAAGAGACTAAATGGAAGGGGAGTAAGACCAGGTGGATCTGAGGTGGATTCAAATTGTTCTATCATGATGTGGATAGGAGGAGAAATGGGGTAGAGGTTATTCTGAAGAAACAGTATGCCAAGAGTGTTTTGGAGGTGAAAAGAGTGCCAGAGTAATTATTATGAAGCTGGAAAAATGAGGTGTGATGATGAATGTCGTTAGTGCATATGCACCTCAAGTTGGGTGTGCGATGGATGAGAAAGAAGATTTTTGGAGTGAGTTGGATGAAGTGATGAACAGTGTACCCAAGGGACAGAAAGTGGTGATTGTAGCGGATTTCAATGGACATGTTGGTGAAGGGAACAGCGGAGACGAGGAGGTGATGGGTAGGTATGGTATCAAGGAGAGGAATGAAGAAGGTCAGATGATAGTGGATTTTGCCAAAAGGATGGATATGGCTGTGGCGAATACGTATTTTAAGAAGAGGGAGGAACATAGGGTGACATACAAGAGTGGAGAAAGATGCACACAGGTAGATTATGTCCTATGCAGAAGAGTCAGTCTAAAGGAGATTAAAGACTGTAAAGTAGTGGCAGGGGGAAAGTGTAGTTAAGCAGCATAGAATGGTGGTCTGTAGGATGACATTGGAGATCAAGAAGAGGAAGAGAGTGAGGGAAGAGCCAAGTATCAAATGGTGGAAGTTGAAAAAGGAAGATTGCAAGGATGAGTTTAGGGAGGAGGTGAGACAGGCACTGGGTGGCAGTGAAGATTTACCAGACAGCTGGACAACTGCAGCAGACGTAGTAAGAGTGACAGTGAGAAGGGTGCCTGGTGTGACATCTGGACAGAGGAAGGAGGAAAAGGAAACCTGGTGGTGGAATGGGGAAGTACAGGAGAGTACATAGAGGAAGAGGGATTGTTAGAGAGATGCAGAAGGTAGACAAGAGTACAAAGAGATAAGGCAAGGTGAAGAAAGAGGTGGCAAAGGCTAAAGAAAAAGCGTATGAGGAGTTGTGTGAGAGGTTGGACACTAAGGAGGGGGAAAAGGACCGGTGGGCTAGACAGAGGGACCGAGCTGGAAAAGACGTGCAGCAGGTTAGGATGATAAAGGATAAAGATGGAAACATACTCACAAGTGAGGAGGGTGTGTTGAGCAAATGGAAGGTTTACTTTGATAGGCTGATGAATGAAGAGAACGAGAGAGAGAGAAGGTTGGATGATGTGGAGATAGTGAAGTACAACGGATTAGCAAGGAGGAAGTAAGAACAGCTATGAAGAGAATGAAAAATGGAAGGGCCGTTGGTCCAGATGACATACCTGTGGAAGCCTGGAGGGGTTTAGAAGAGATGGCAGGGAAGTTTATAACCAGATTGTTTAATGGAATCTTGGAAAGTGAGAGGATGCCTGAGGAGTGGAGAAGATGTGTACTGGTGCCGATATAATAAGGGGGATGTGCAGGACTGTAGTAACCACAGGGGGATAAAACTGATGAGCCACAGCATGAAGTTATGGGAAAGAGCAGTGGAAGCTCAGTTAAGAAGGGAGGTGATGATTAGTGAGCAGCAGTATGGTTTCATGCCAAGAAAGAGCACCACAGATGTGCTGTTTGCTCTGAGGATGTTGATGGAGAAGTATAGAGAAGGCCAGAAGCAGTTGCATTGCATCTTTGTGGACCTGGAAAAAGCATATGATAGGGTGCCTGAAGAGGAGATGTGGTATTGTATGAGGAATTCAGGAGTGGCACATAAGTACGCAAGAGTTGTACAGGATAGGTACGAGGGAAGTGTGACAGTGGTAAGGTCTGCGGTAGGAGTGACGGATGCATTCAAGGTGAAGGTGGGATTACATTAGGGATTGGCTCTGAGCCCCTTCTTATTTGCAATGTTGATGGACAGGTTGACAGACGAGATTAGACAGGAGTCCCGTGGACTATGATGTTTGCTGATGACACTGTGATCTGTAGCGAGAGTAGGGAGCAGGTTGAGGAGACCCCTGGAGAGGTGGAGATATGCTTTGGAGAGGAGAGGAACGAAGGTCAGTAGGAACAAGACAGAATACATGTGTGTGAATGAGAGGGAGGTCAGTGGAATCGTGAGGATGAGGGGAGTAGAGTTGGCGTAGGTGAAGGAGTTTAAATACTTGGGATCAACAGTACGGAGTAATTGGGATTGTGGAAGAGAGGTGAGAAAGAGTGTGCAGGCAGGGTGGAATGGGTGGAGAAGAGTGTCAGAAGTAATTTGTGACAGATGGGTATCAGCAAAAGTGAAAGGGAAGGTCTGCAGGACGGTAGAGAGACCAGCTATGTTATATGGGTTGGAGATGGTGGCACTGACCAGAAAGCAGGAGACAGAGCTGGAGGTAGCAGATTTAAAGATGCTAAGATTTGCACTGGGTGTGACGAAGATGGATAGGATTAGACATGAGTACATTAGAGGGTCAGCTCAAGTTGGATGGTTGGGAGACAAAGTCAGAGAGGCAAGATTGCGATGGTTTGGACATGTGCAGAGGAGAGATGCTGAGTATATTGGGAGAAGGATGTTAAGGATAGAGCTGCCAAGCAAGAGGAAAAGAGGGAGGCCTAAGAGGAGGTTTATGGATGTGGAGAGAGAAAACATGCAGGTGATGGGTGTGACAGAGCAAAATGGAGAGGACAGAAACATATAGAATAAGATGATCCGCTGTGGCAACCAATAACGGGAGCAGCCAAAAGAAGAAGATGATGTGAGGGCAGTGCGGAATGTCAAGTGAATTGGCTGGTGGGATGCAGAAATAAAGATGTACCGGCCAGTATGATATAGAGGACGGACTTACAGAAACTGAGGATCAGGAGTTGTTCCATCCACCATACACTTAGACGGCAGTGACCCTTGCATGGTAGCCCATTCGGGACACCCGCAAGGGTGCTTGGGAGTTGGAGTCCGGAAGTGATCTCCTTAATTTCTTAATGCCCTGGAGGTGATTCCTTGAAAACACAGCATGACACTAGAAGCTTTCATGGGTCCATCTTAAAAGGAGCCTGTTGCCTCACATTGGAGAGTAAGAGTCAGGAGACAGTGGGCAACATTCAGCGGAGGTTGAGGAGGAGGAATAATACTTTGGTTTTCTGTATAATTGTTGGATTTATTGTGGATGATTTTGAAGAAGTGGTTCTGAGGGTGTGTTTTGGGATAATTATAATCCCTTATTTGACTCCAAAAATGTGTGTTGTACTACTGGGTTTTGGGTTTGGGGCTCAATGGCACCCCCTTGTGGTTACAATAGGTGTAGTTGGCAGGAATTTCTGGGTGTCTATTTGGCAGAAGACCTGCAATTTAAATTTATTGAGGCCAAAACCCAGACCTGTAATCCCACACAACAGGCACGACATCTCGCACAAGTGATGGGAAGAAAATTGAGCAAGAAACCCAACTGATGGGAAACGGATAAATTGGCATAGACTACTATTCACTGTCTGGGAGCGCTTATATTACTGAAGACAGATGGGCAACATACTGGCTCCAAGTATGGGATACATACAGACAGGAAGATGACCTTGCTGGAGGGACACTAGAGGGCTTCTTTGATGGGAAAGACAATGAGGTAAGTACTCTTGAAGGGCACAAGGCCCTACAAAAAGTCAAAACCCTCACAGAATTACACTGTGAAGACAGAGAACCTGTGGCAGGCTGTCTATTATTATATGCGAGACAGCAAGAGACTGGAGCAACGCCAACATTGCCTGTATGAGCGTGAACCTGAAGGCTGGACATCTTACCCCAACAATCTAAGCCGGGGTAAGTGACTTCCCTTCTCTTTTAAATAAAGGGTTCTGGAAGCAATGTCTGGGCAACGTCAACAAATTGTTCAAACAGACTGACGGAACAAACTGTCCCCGTAAAGGGACTTCCAAACTCTACAACCCTAGATGATCCTGAAAACTCAACTGATTATTATCGAGACCAATGCATGCTGAGAGGCACAAGAAGGTCAACCAAGAAGGACCAAAGTCCCACCTAAAGTTTACCATCAACCAAGAAGGACCGAAGTCCCACCTAAAGTTTACCAAGCCAAGACAAAGGTCACTTTGATCTCCAGCACTTAGAAGAACTCCTTCAGCTGGTAAGGACACTAAAATCTGTATTAAATCATTTAGGAAATACCTTGAAGGAGACAATGGAGGCAGCAAGGGCTCCGCTTCAAGTGGTGGAGAAGTACTTACAGAGAACAGGAACAGGACTGCCATTCGGTATCGATTTTACAATATAGGCAAGTCAATCCTGTAAAGGCCACATAGACAGTGAAGGGCCCCTCTTTATTCGCTAGAGGGTCCCAATCCATCTGAAGGCCACAAAAGAAAATGGGCAATCAGTCAAAAATGGAAGACTCACCCAACAAAGGGGAAGCAGCCACTCAGGTATGATAGCCTGACTCGTGTGATTGTTTGGTCCTGCCTACAACATTTACATCAGTGGAAGACACGCCTAGGCAGGATGTAGCATGAAAGAAAACCCATGCAAGAAGGAGTGGAGAACATACAGTTTCCCCTCTGCATTAATAGTCAGAGGGGACGATGCTTCACATGCTGCAGTGGGGACACCAATGGAAACACTGTCCCACATGACGTAATACTGAGTCAGAAAGGCACTTTTTTTTTTAACAGAGGCTTCCGAAAGCTCCCACTGACTGTTGTTATTCTTCTTGTGGAGACCGGCTTAGGCATTGAACTATGAATGACATCAACCCTCGTGGGGCCAGATGCCATGCCCTACAGGCCTTAACTGAGGAGGCTACAGTACGTAGGAGGAGAACGGGAATCGTAGCTGGGATGGCGGATGATTTATAAGGGGGGGCCAGTGTGGAACGTCAAGAGAATTGGCTGGTGGGATGGAGAAATAAATTTGTACCTGGCTGTAATGTTATAGCTAATAAAAACCGAGGATTGGGAGTAGTTCCATCCCCATACAGTAGGGGGCAGTGGTCCTCATATGGTAGCCCAGTCAGGACACCTGCAAGGTAGATTGTGGGTTGGAGCCTGGAAGTGCAGCCCTGTTGGGGTCTCTGGGTATCATTAGAGGGTGCTGTCGGGGGCAGAATATATGGCAACAGATGATCCATTGAAGCAACTCCTAATGGGAGTAGCTAACAGAAGAAAAAGAAGAGTAAGAATCCATATTACTAACCGAGAATGCTAAACCGGATGATGGACGCAGGCACATCCGGCAATGGGCCGTAGCTGCAAAAAGACGTACTGCGCAGGCGCAAAAAGAGTCCGCGAGGGTCGGCTGAGGAGCCGAGAAAGGCGGATAAAAGAGGGCGAGAGAGGCGGATGAGGGGCCGCGAGAGGCAGACAAGACCACAGAAAAAAGGAGTGAGCACAGGAAAAATTGAGAAATGAGGCGCAAGGAGCACCGAAAAAAGGAAACGGCACATAAAAAAGTATTCAAACGCAAGCAAAGCACGAAACACATTGCACACGAAACTAGACCCAAAAAAAAAAAAAAAGAGGCTCGCGCACAACAGCAATGCACCCCCCCCCCCCCCCTACAGGCACCGGACGGGACACACACCAAGAGGGGGATTCAACAAGCCCATGGAACACAAAAAAAAGAACACAAAACCACCCCACAGACCCTTCAAGCAAGGGACGGGACACACACAAAGAGGGGGATTCAACAAGACACAGGAACACAAACAGAAAGAAGACGCTCGCGCGACAACAATCCTCAACCCCCCCCCCCCCCCCACACACACACACATCCATAAGAAGTGACACCCAAAGCCACATATTCTAAAGTGAACATCAACACCTTCACACTAGACAGCATAGGTGTCAGCATTGGTGGATCTCCTTACAATAAAGCACTATTAACCGTTCAACTGCAGAAAAAGAAACATATTAACAGTGACTGCGATCCTCCTTATTAGTTATCCATATTTCGCATGCTGAGAAAGAAACAAGTCATGAATACACGGTCACGGGTACAAAACGAAAAGGAAATGATAACAGGAACAAACACACGAACATGAAAGAAACAACAAAATAGACGGCTATGCAGCATAGGTGGATCTCATTACAATAAGGCACTATTAACCGTTCAACCGCAGAAAAGGCTCCATATTAACAGTGAGTGCAATACTCCTTATTACTTATCCATATTTCTAAAAGAAAAAATGTCTCGACTCCAAAAACGCAAAGCTCAACTAAAGCTTCTAACTAATGATGTACCTAAAAGTAAAAACTTTATGAACTGCATTAGATCCTACAATAGTTCATTTGCTTTTGCATATACCGGAGTAAATATCAGGCCACCAAAAGGCAATGGCCCATACTGCTTTCGCATATGTGCACAAATACTGCATCGCATTGGAACAGTGCACCCTGAAACAAATCAACAACGCAAATATGCACAAATCTACATCCTGGATCCACATGACGCAAACTATCAATCAAAGTGCTGCATCGCAACAGGCACGGATTCAAAACGAAACACCTCCCGTCTCAGACATACGTTAACGGCAAGGAAGGCTACAACGGGCTTCTCACACAGCACAAGCAAATCGAATACAGCTACAAAACAACACGTCCCAAATACTACACATGCAACAACGCGCATCTCAAACAGCACAAGCAAAACATACACCAGGAAAATTCATTCGGATTAATGAATGTCATTTGCAATCATTGTCATTCAGTTCACTTCCCTGAAGAAACAGCTGGCAATACAAGTAATACATTTACACGTTGTTGTCAAAAGGGTCAAATTACACTGCCTTCTTTACATTCATATACTGAATATCTACAGAGGCTTATAACTGACGATGTACCTGAAAGTGAAATCTTTATCAACTACATTAGATTCTACAAATCGGTATCCACTATGAACATTAACGGTGGCACTGCACGTGACATCCGTCTTGAAAAAATGTTGTTTATTGATGAATGTTCAATGGCATGAAGTCACTTACTCAAGACCATTCATAAACTTCTACAAACGTTTATGAATAATAATATTCGATTTGAAGGAAAGGTACTTTTATGAGGAGGAGATTTTAGACAGTGATTAGCTATTCTTCCAGATGCCATGCACTCAGCTATTGTTCAGTGCACCTTAAAATATGCAGACAATTGGCATTGCTTTCAAAAGATACAGTTAGTAAAAAAGATACGATGTCCAGAACCAGATCATAACAATTGCTTATTACAACTGAGAGATGGTACACTCACCAATACAGCTGGACTTCAGCCACATATTATTACAATTCCTCAAGCCCTTATTTGCGACGACTTAGTTACAGAGACATTTGGAACAGCAATCTCATTAGACCAAATGCCCCTTTTAACACAACGCACTATATTATGTCCAAAAAATATTAATATGGAAAACATTAATACCCAAGTCATTCCATTACTTCCTGGAGAGACACAACTCTTTCTAAGCTCTGACAAACTTGACTCTGATCACAACAATAACCATCTTCATTGACCTTACAAGTTCTGACCTGAAATTACCTTTTACACTTAAACGGCGTGTACAAAGAAATTTTCAAATAAACCTTTACACTGTGCCACACACTTTATTGTTTGCTTTCTATTTGCATCATCTACACCGTCACACTATTCTATATCTCATTCATACATCACGCTCTTTGTGATTCCCAACACCAGGGGTTGGCGAGCGAAGCGAGCAGGGGGCGGAGCCCCCTAGTTTGGTAGATAGGACTGGTGACCTTTGTTGGGCAGAATGGCCTGTTCTTGTCCAGATTATTGTAATTTTCTAATATTCAATTTTTTTTGTTTTTTTTTCTGGGTGTTCTTGGCACATTTACCGGCACTTTTATAATGTTTGTTAGCTTATTCCAAAAGCTATGGAAACAAGAATAACATTCCAGATGCATTTTTTGATAAAAATGTTACTGAAGTTTGCAACTTATTCTGCTCTAACAGATGTGTACAACATAATTCAGTCTCCTGGTGTAAAAATACTGAAAGAAAAAGGTCTGCCCTTTAGTTTGTGGGGTAGAACATGAATAATGAGTGAAGTATGATGAAGTTACAGCCAATTAAATCAAAGTAGCAGAAACTAGCTATAAATGAGGCTGAGTTTAAAGAGTTAACAGCAATTCATGACACCCTTCAGGTCCTTCAAGCTGCAGACCACCTGTTGGATCTAATTATCAAAGTAGTTTTGGAAAAGGTAGAAAGACTGGGGACTCTGTACTAACAGATAGATAGATAGATAGATAGATAGATAGATAGATAGATAGATAGATAGATAGATAGATAGATAGATAGATAGATAGATAGATAGATAGATACTTTATTAATCCCAATGGGAAATTCACATAACAGGACATTATGACAGCACAGGGGAACAAAGAACCTTTAAGTGTTGTGATGTTTTTAATTGAAAAGCCTATGATTAAAAAGAAAAAGACTGCGAACTCGGAATACAAAAAACTTGGAGACAGACTTGCAGCCCTGGAGGATGGGTGCAGAAGAAATAATATAAGAATTGAGGGTATACCTGAGAAACGAGAAAGCTCAAGCCCAGTGAAATTTGCAGTAGAATTACTGTCTAAAATAATTGGAGATGACTTTAAACTCGACAATGAGATAGCCACGGCTTATCGCACAAAGATACCAAGCGCCTTTAAATCTAGGTCTTTTATTGTCCGCTTCGAACGACTAAGATGTAAGCTTGATGTGATGGCACTTCTCAGACACAAGCAAGAGATTATATTCGAAAATAATCTTATTCGTATTTTTCCCGACTTCTCACCATCAACAGCTGCAAAACGCAGATCCTACAACGACATTAAAAGGATGCTACGGGAAGCCGATATCAAATACAGCCTCTTGTATCCTGCCAAACTGAAAGTGGAAGTTCAAGATGGACATTATATTTTCTTCAGCAAAGAAGAAGCTGAAAAAGAATTAAAGAAGCTGTTTCCGACACTTTTTTGAAAGTTAATTAAAATTAAAGAGCCGTATTCTATCAAGGCACGGGAAAGACCTATGATCTGATCGCTGGATCCATGTTTAAAGAGACTGGTATTATAATTATACATCTCTTATTTTCTTTTTTTTTTTTTTTTTTTTAATCTGGACTTTATATGTTATATGTTTATGTTTTAATCAGAGTTATAGAGTTATAGACGTGAGTGTGAAAATGTGGAAGTGATTAAAGTAGGATTCGTTTTATTTATTTATTTTTTTATTTCTTTCTTTTTTTTTTTTTTTTTTTTTTTTTTTTTTTTTTTTTTTTATTTTACTATACCTTAAAGTAGACTGTTTAACTTCATACCCTTGGTTTAATGCTTGTTCTACTATTTATACAATTACCATTATACTATTACAGTATGAATTACCAGGTTTATCCTAGACTAGTTTTTAAAATCACTCCCAGGGTTGTTTTTTGTTTTTTTTTTTTAATCTTAATATCTTAACTTAAAAGCGCTGAAGATTATTTCAAGCTTAAATATTGTTAATGAGAACATTTTCGGCAGATAGTATTAAGGATTTAACTGTAAAAGATATCTCTGTTTTAATTCTGTAACGCCGCTGCAGGGTGGGGTTTGTTTTGTTTTGGACGTGCTCTGTCTCTTCGTATGTCAGAGGACTGGAACATCGCGAAGTGGGGTCTAGCCTCATGTGGGGAGGCAAAATGGGGGGGGTGGGGGGATAAAGGGGGGAGAGAAGGAGAGCAGGTTATATCTAATCTATTCTTATAATCCTTATAATTATAAATATCAATGCAGCAACAGGCTAACATGCAACAACTCCTGGGGAATCTTGAAACTAAGATTAAAACTGCCATATTACCAATTAAAACTATAAAATGACATTAAAAACTCAGAATCAATGTCTCCATGATGGGACAGTTAACTTTGTGAGCTGGAATGTTAAAGGCCTGAATCACGAATTAAAGAGAAAGAAAGTATGCTCTCACCTAACAGGCTTAAACGCTAAAATAGTATTTTTACAGGAGACCCACTTACTAACCAAGGATCAGTTCAGATTACAAAAAGACTGGACTGGCCAAATGTTCCATTCTAGCTTTATAAAGAAAACTAGAGGGGTGGGAATTCTCATACATAGAACAGTTCCATTTGTAGCATCAGAGGTAGTGTCGGACCCTGAAGGGAGATATGTGATGGTCATGGGCAACTTATATAACAGTAAAATGATTTTGATAAATGTTTATGCACCCAATGTTGATGATAAGGAATTCATGCAAAATCTATTTGCATCCATTCCCAATGTGAACACTCATAAAATTATAATGGCTGGGGACTTTAATTGTGTTTTAAATCCACTCTTAGATAGGACTCCTGTGACAGGGGGGACGACATCTAATACTGCAAAGATAATTACACAGTTTTTAAATGATCACAACTTATCAGACCCCTGGAGGTTTCTTAACCCAAACTCAAGAACATATTCGTTCTACTCACCAGTGCATTATAGCTACTCAAGAATTGATTATTTTTTTATAGATAATAATTTCCTGCCTACAATTAAATCATGCAAATATGACACAATTGTTATCTCTGACCATGCCCCTCTAGTCTTGGAGCTAAAATCAATAAGCCCCTCGTACTCACCTCGCAGATGGCGTCTTAACCCTCTTTTATTGGCAGACGAGAACTGCACAGAATTTATATCCAAACAAATCAGCTTCTTCCTAGAGACAAACACGTCTACAGAGGTTTCTGCAGGAACACTCTGGGAAACTCTAAAGGCCTTCTTAAGAGGCCAGATTATTTCATATCTTTCCCATAGAAATAAATTAGAAACCAAGAAAGTGTCAGAGCTAAGAAATGAAATTACTAGAATAGATGAAGAACAAGCCAGGCGTCCAAGTGAAGCTCTTCACAGGAAAAGGCAGGCCCTGCATACAGAACTTAACATCTTAACAACTAAAGAAACTGAACAACTTATTTATAAGTCTAGACAGCATTACTATGAACACGGAGAAAAAGCTAATAAGCTTTTAGCTCAACAAATTCATAAACAAGAGGTTCACAATGCAATACCAGTAATCACCAACAAGAATGGAGAAGAAATCATCGACCATAATAAAATAATGCACACATTTAGAGATTACTATAAGTCTTTATATTCCACTGAGCCCAAAGAAGACAACACGCAATCTAATGCATTTCTGGATAATTCACAAATACCACAAATAGATGCTTTAAGTGCTGAGGAACTAGATAAACCTCTAACGCTAACAGAATTACTAGACGCTATAAAGTCACTACAAAGCGGGAAATCATCAGGCCCTGATGGTTACCCCGTAGAGTTTTATAAGAAATTCTCCACTCAGCTAGCTCCACTCTTATTGGTAACATTTACAGAAGCTAAAGACCACCAAATACTACCTCAAACATTTCGACAAGCATTAATCACCGTCTTTCCTAAACAAAATAAGGACTTGTTACAATGTGCATCATATAGACCAATTTCACTCCTGAATAATGATGTTAAGATACTCTCAAAAATCCTAGCTAGAAGGATGGAGAAAGTGCTGCCCTCGGTAATATCACAAGATCAAACTGGATTTATTAAAGGCCGACATCTATCTTCAAATCTCCGACGCTTGTTTAATGTTATATATTCACCAACAAAATCAAACACCCCAGAGATATTACTATCATTAGACGCAGAAAAGGCATTTGACATGATCGAATGGAATTACCTTTTCACTGCATTGGAGAAATTTGGGTTTGGCCCGAATATTTGTGCTTGGATTAAACTACTGTATACCAGTCCAGAAGCTTCAGTTTGTATTAATAAAATTTGCTCAGACTACTTTAAACTAGAACGTGGTACCAGACAAGGATGTCCCTTGTCGCCACTGTTGTTTGCAATCGCTATTGAACCACTGGCGGTTCACTGCCGAAATTCTCATCAGATAAAGGGGATTGTCAGAGAAGGACTGGAACAGAAAATTTCTCTATATGCAGATGATATGGTCTTATATATATCGGACCCAGAAAACACTGTCCCTGCTGTTTTAACAGCACTAACAGAATTTCAAAAGATATCTGGTCTTAGAATTAATCTGAATAAAAGTATACTCTTTCCAGTGAACTCACAAGCATATAATATTAAATTAGACACCCTACCTTTTACCATAGCAGATCAGTTTAAATACCTAGGGGTAAATATCACAAGTAAACATAAAGCTCTTTATCAACAAAATTTTGGCGTCTGTATGGAAAAAATTAAGCAAGACTTGCATAGATGGTCAACCCTTCATCTCACTCTAGCCGGAAGAATTAACATTGTTAAGATGAATATCCTTCCTAAACTTCTCTTTTTATTTCAAAACATTTCAATATCCATATTACTAACCGAGAATGCTAAACCGGATGATGGACGCAGGCACATCCGGCAATGGGCCGTAGCTGCAAAAAGACGTACTGCGCAGGCGCAAAAAGAGTCCGCGAGGGTTGGCTGAGGAGCCGAGAAAGGCGGATAGAAGAGGGCGAGAGAGGCGGATGAGGGGCCGCGAGAGGCGGACAAGACCACAGAAAAAAGGAGTGAGCACAGGAAAAATTGAGAAATGAGGCGCAAAGAGCACCGAAAAAAGGAAACGGCACATAAAAAAGTATTCAAACGCAAGCAAAGCACGAAACACATTGCACACGAAACTAGACCCAAAAAAAAAAAAAAAAAAAAAAAAAAAGAGGCTCGCGCACAACAGCAAGGCACCCCCCCCCCCTACAGGCACCGGACGGGACACACACCAAGAGGGGGATTCAACAAGCCCATGGAACACAAAAAAAAGAACACAAAACCACCCCACAGACCCTTCAAGCAAGGGACGGGACACACACAAAGAGGGGGATTCAACAAGACACAGGAACACAAAAAGAAAGAAGACGCTTGCGCGACAACAATCCTCAACACCCAACCCCCCCCACACACACACACACATCCATAAGAAGTGACACCCAAAGCCACATATTCTAAAGTGAACATCAACACCTTCACACTAGACAGCATAGGTGTCAGCATTGGTGGATCTCCTTACAATAAAGCACTATTAACCGTTCAACTGCAGAAAAAGAAACATATTAACAGTGACTGCGATCCTTCTTATTACTTATCCATATTTCGCATGCTGAGAAAGAAACAAGTCATGAATACACGGTCACGGGTACAAAACGAAAAGGAAAGGATAACAGGAACAAACACACGAAAACGAAAGAAACAACAAAATAGACGGCTATGCAGCATAGGTGGATCTCATTACAATAAGGCACTATTAACCGTTCAACCGCAGAAAAGGCTCCATATTAACAGTGAGTGCAATACTCCTTATTACTTATCCATATTTCTAAAAGAAAAAATGTCTCGACTCCAAAAACGCAAAGCTCAACTAAAGCTTCTAACTAACGATGTACCTAAAAGTAAAAACTTTATGAACTGCATTAGATCCTACAATGGTTCATTTGCTTTTGCATATACCGGAGTAAATATCAGGCCACCAAAAGGCAATGGCCCATACTACTTTCGCATATGTGCACAAATACTGCATCGCATTGGAACAGTGCACCCTGAAACAAATCAACAACGCAAATATGCACAAATCTACATCCTAGATCCACATGACGCAAACTATCAATCAAAGTGCTGCATCGCAACAGGCACGGATTCAAAACGAAACACCTCCCGTCTCAGACATACGTTAATGGCAGCGAAGGCTACAACGGGCTTCTCACACAGCACAGGCAAATCGATTACAGCTCCAAAACAACACGTCCCAAATACTACACATGCAACAACGCGCCTCTCAAACGGCACAAGAAAAACATACACCAGTAAAATTCATTCGGATTAATGAATGTCATTTGCAATCATTGTCATTCAGTTCACTTCCCTGAAGAAACAACTGGAAATACAAGTTATACATTTACACGTTGTTGTCAAAAGGGTCAAATTAGACTGCCTTCTTTACATTCATATACTGAATATCTACAGAGGCTTATAACTGACGATGTACCTGAAAGTGAAATCTTTATCAACTACATTAGATTCTACAAATCGGTATCCACTATGAACATTAACGGTGGCACTGCACGTGACATCCGTCTTGAAAAAATGTTGTTTATTGATGAATGTTCAATGGCATGAAGTCACTTACTCAACACCATTCATAAACTTCTACAAACGTTTATGAATAATAATATTCGATTTGAAGGAAAGGTACTTTTATGAGGAGGAGATTTTAGACAGTGATTAGCTATTCTTCCAGATGCCATGCACTCAGCTATTGTTCAGTGCACCTTAAAATACGCAGACAATTGGCATTGCTTTCAAAAGATACAGTTAGTAAAAAAGATACGATGTCCAGAACCAGATCATAACAATTGCTTATTACAACTGAGAGATGGTACACTCACCAATACAGATGGACTTCAGGCACATATTATTACAATTCCTCAAGCCTTTATCTGCGACAACTTAGTTACAGAGACATTTGTAACAGCAATCTCATTAGACCAAATGCCCCTTTTAACACAACGCACTATATTATGTCCAAAAAATATTAATATGGAAAACATTAATACCCAAGTCATTCCATTACTTCCTGGAGAGACACAACTCTTTCTAAGCTCTGACAAACTTGACTCTGATCACAACAATAACCATCTTAAATGACCTTACAAGTTCTGAGCTGGAATTACCTTTTACACTTAAACGGCGTGTACAAAGAAATTTTCAAATAAACCTTTACACTGTGCCACACACTTTATTGTTTGCTTTCTATTTGCATCATCTACACCGTCACACTATTCTATATCTCATTCATACATCACGCTCTTTGTCATTCCCAACACCAGGGGTTGGCGAGCGAAGCGAGCAGGGGGCGAAGCCCCCTAGTATATCAATAAATCGTTTTTTAAACAGTTAGATTCAATAATAACCTCATTCATTTGGAACTCAAAACACCCACGTATCCGAAGAGCGACCCTACAAAGACCTCAGGCAGAAGGTGGCATGGCTTTACCTAATTTTCAGTTTTATTACTGGGCAGCAAACATACAAGCCATAAAAACCTGGACACAAATAAATGCACATACACAGGCTTGGTCTGCAATAGAAGTAAAATCCTGTAGTACTTCTTTATATTCCCTGCTCTGCTCTCCAATAAATGAAAGTTATCGCAAATATACTAATAACCCAATTGTGCTTTACTCACTCAGAATATGGAACCAAATTAGGAAGCATTTTAAGATGGAAAATCTTTTATCAGTGGCACCTCTGCAAGGGAACCACCTCTTTCAACCTTCGCAAGTATATCCAGTTTTTAATACCTGGAAAAGTTTTGGAATTAAAATGCTCAGAGATCTTTATATAGACAACATATTTACATCTTTTGAACAATTACGTTCAAAATTTAACCTCCCAGCTACACATTTCTTTTACTATCTTCAAATTAGAAATTTTGTTAAACAGAAATTGCCCGATTTCCCCCACCTTGCACCCTCCACAATGCTGGAAAAAATACTGCTCAATTCCGAGGAAACAAACACTATTTCCGCAATATATAAAATCTTATTAGAGTCCCTACCTTTCAAAGATCCAAGAGGACATTGGGAAGAAGATCTCTTAATCAATATATCAGAAAAGGAGTGGAAGGTAGCAAAGCAAAGAATTCACTCGAGTTCTATATGCGCAAAGCATAGAATTATTCAACTAAAAATTATATATCGAGCTCATCTGTCTCGCTTAAAACTGTCCAAAATGTTTCCAGGCCAGGATCCAACCTGCGAGCGCTGCAACCAAGCTTCTGCCTCACTGGGTCACATGTTCTGGGCCTGCACCAAACTAACATCATTTTGGACAAAAATTTTTAAGTGCCTCTCAGACAGCCTTAGTATCACAATCCCTCCTAACCCACTAACAGCTGTGTTTGGTGTCCTTCCAGATGGACTTGAATTGGAGAAGGACAAACAAACGGTGATTGCATTCACTACACTCTTGGCACGCAGACTTATTTTGTTAAATTGGAAGAATCCTAATTCTCCTCTTATAAGTCAGTGGGAAACTGATGTTTTATATTATTTGAAATTGGAAAAAATCAAATTTTCAGTTAGAGGATCTGTACAAAATTTTTTCAAAACTTGGCAGGATTTAATCAATATTATTTTAGAATAAGAGAATTAACTATTATTGCATTTAACTCCCTTCTCCATCTCTTATTTATATAGATATTTACTTCTCCCCTTCTTTTGTCTAATGTTGCCTTATTAAAAAGCTTAAAGAAATTTTCCTTTAGCTAAGCTCTCCTTCTCAGGGGTGGGGTTTGATTTGTTTTCAAATTTGTTGGGTTATAAATTGATCTGTTTGTATGGAATGATTACAATGAAAATTAATAAAATAAAAATATTAAAAAAAGAAAAAAAAAAAAGAAAAAAAAAAAAGAAAAAGACTTTAATCATTAAAGTTGCACAATATTGGATCATTTTATTCTGAGCTTCTAAACTGAAGTTCAGCGCTATTCAGAATAGGGTTGAATTATTGAAAAGCATAGGAAGTATAAAATGGCCCTCAGCCAGGAAGCATTCTTAGCCCATTACGTTTAATGACATGATAAGTAACAGATAGGAATAGAAGGAGCTGAATCTTTTTATGTTTATGCCCATGTCAGCTGGGCACTTGTATGTCTCAAGAAGCTACCATGATCGTCAAATACACTCGGGCCACATCAGTGCTGATCATCTTCATGCCACATGCTAATCAGTTCTTCAATATGTTGTTGTATCTCTCAGTCTGAATCTGTCTGTAAAGACTGCACAGCTCAAATCAGGTGAGAGGCAGCAACTTAAGACTTAGAGCTGCCATTACCTCAGCAGTTATCAGCCAGTCACATGACAGACTTCAAGTCAGATTCGTCTCCTGGTTCCCTCTGCTGATCTTTTCATTAACTGCATTCATCTTATCCTCAATGACATCTTGTGATGTGTTTTTCAGTTTCAGTTCTTTCTGACTGCCTCACTGAAAATCTCAACCAATGGAAGGCAATTCAACAAAAGCTCCATTACCCAAGACATGCCTGATCTTTTTCTGTTCCACTTAATGAGCACAACAGAGCCAAATACTTGAATACCTCTTTCTGATTGGCTCCCCTCCAGGTCACCTCATTTGCTTCTTTCTATTAATCTTCCTGGAGATCCACCTGACAAGTGAATTTGGTGACATCTCCAAATTCACATGCCACCACTATGTCTGTCTGACTCTCTCAGCCTCTTTTCTTATCACGATGACAGTGCTATAGTTACATTTTTCTTTTATTCATTTTAAGTCTCTGTAATGTTATTTTGAGGTTGTTTCTAGTCTGGTTTTGATCTATATCAATAACCTTTGGGGTCAATGCCCAGCAGTTTCCCTTCACAGCCACGTTACTCAGGACTGGTTTGAATGTGCAGGATATTCACAATTTGTTCAAAAATGTTGCTAATGTTATACTTCTTCCCTGCCTAAGTATTTCTCTTTCTTTATGTCATTTTCTTCCTTTATTTTTTTTCACGATATCTCATAGCACCACTGGTCACTCTAGAACTCACATTCTCATCTTTCATTCTCTGAATAACAGCAAAATGTGGTGCTTTGGGAACAAAGGAATGTGAAATAGATGTAAGAGATTGAGAGACATAGCGAAAGAAAAGAGTGGAAAAATCAAGAGGACAGAGAAAGGAGAAAATAACAAGTGGGATGAATGAAAGTGGGCCAGCACTTGTGTGAGACAGTGACACACATGCGGTCACACCAAGAGAGGACATGCAGTGTCACAGATACTTGTCAGGATCATCAAATCAATAAGAACACAAACTCACCTGTAAAAACTCCTCACCAATCAGAGGTTCAGATGACTGCAGGAGGACAATTGGAGCTTCAGGACCTGCACATGAAAAGAGCAGAAGGGGGACTATGAAGATGGCATTTGGTGACATCAGTTCCATTCACTGTGCAGTAATTACTAGAACAGGACGGTTCAAATTCAACACATAACAGATGAGCAGCTAAAATCCAAAGTGACCTACTGAACCCTAATAAAGTGCCACTCAATGCCCACTATACCCACTGGTACATCTTTTTGGTACACTGGGCTCACTGGTGTTTAAAGACTTTTTGAAGACTTAGCAGCCCTCACTTAATTTATTGGCTGTTCCTCTTCAATACAGTCAGTCTTCAGGTCCTCTTAGTCAGAGAAGCCAGGAATGAGTTGTTCAGCTGGAGAGCCCAACAAGAATGAGCAGAACACACTGTGCTGAGTACCTTTAAAAGCTTTAGTCAGTATGGGGTTCTACAACACTTTGTGTCCAAGCAGATCCTTTCACAGAGTTTACTCTCCAGATCTTTCAGTTCTACATGAAGAGAGGAGCAGCAGAGTTACAGTGGTCAATGCTGGGGGTCTTTTCACAGGGGTTGCCTTATAAGATGCCATCAGCTGTTTGGTGAGGTGGCCTGTCAGTCACTTTACATGTGTGTACATCAGGGGTGTCCAACTCTGGTCCTTCAGGACTACCCTGGCTGCAGTCATTCATTCTAATCATTGTCTTCATCAGTCACCAAAGTCTGCTGTTCATTGACTTCTTTTCACTTTATTTTAGTCACCTTGTTTTTTAAGACTCAGTCCTCTGAATTGCTTATATTTCCACAAATGGCACCCGAACAGAAATGAGATGTGAAGTTAGTGAGCCAACAGATGAACAGCTAGTTCTAACCAGTTTCCTAATTGGCAGCCGATTGCATGGCTTGTTGGTGGTCTTGTTTCCCAAACTGTTGATTTTCCTTTTTCTAAGACCACTGTCAAAATGTTTTGTGGACCTGAGCAGCACAATATTACTGACCCTTCACGTGTCTTTATGTACCACTGTCAAAATGTTTTGTGGATCTGAGCAGCACAATATTACTGACCCTTCACGTGTCTTTATGTTCAGATATTGTATGGTGGGCACAGGATTGCTGGCCATCTGTTATATCTCATTATTGTGTGGTTGGAAAAAAAGAAATAATTGAGGAGTCAATCTAAAAGATGCAAAAATTTAAAAGACAGAATAAAAACCTGCAGTCACTATGGACCTCCAAGAAAGGAACTGGAAACCCCTGATATATGATGGTGATGGAAAAGCTGCTCAAAGTGCCAGTGCGGGTAAAGAGCAGACATTGGCAGTGATATCATTTGGCGTCATGGAAGTACAGCAGCTACATGACAAAAAACACTGCTGAACAAGAGGAACATGAAGGCTCATCTAACATTTGCCAAAATCACCTTGATTACACCTAAAACCTTGGGATAATGTTCTGTTGACTGATGAGTCAAAAGGGAACTTTATGAAAGACATGGGTCCTGTTCCATTTGAAGTAAAGCTATCACAGCTTTCCACAATAAGAACATCACACTCACAGTCAATCATGGTGGTGGTAGAGTGATGGTGTGGGGTCATTTTGCTATTTCAAGGCCTGGTTGAATTGCCATAATTGAGGGCAATTTGAATTCAGCTCTCTGCCAGAAGATACTGAAGGAGAATGGCTGTTAATCAGCTTATGATCTGAAGCTGGGTGATGCAGCAGAACAACGATTTGAATTATAAACTGTGAAATGTCCACTTCTGAATGGCTAAAAAACACAAATTAAGGTTGTGGACATGGTTAAGATGTTGTAGTTTGACCTTGAATGGACAGTTCATACTTGGAAACCTCCAGTGTATCAGAATTAAAACAATTCTGTAGAAAAGAGGGGACCACAATTTCGCCACAAAGATGCCAATATCTGATCTCCTGCTGCTGGACCTGTTTGATTATGCTTGTTGCTCCTGAGGGTGGCACTGCTAGGCATTAAATTTAGGAGGAAATTAGTTTTTCAAATGGGCGATATAGGTGTTGTTGAACTTCTTCCATTCAATAAGTCGAATATTTAAAAATGGTGTGTTGTCTTTGTAGTCTACTGTATTTGTTTGGAAATCAAAAACAAGGAAGTTTATGAAGTCGCAAAAATAGAGCAAATCAGTAAGGGGACAAATACTTTTTCACTGCACTGTAAACTCACACCTTTGAGAAGGTCAATGATATGAAACATAAAAACTATGCTGGCAAAAGACAAAACCTACATGTTCAGAATGGACAAATTTGTCCTTCTAAGGTGAGGAGTTCAGATGAGGATGACTGTGTTATTTGGGGGTTTCTTATTCATTAAATGGTGACAGAATATGAAGCTTTGTGTGATTGACAGAAACATAAAAAGCGTGCAGGCAATAAACAAAACTCAACGGCCAACCCAAGTGACCTATTGCTGAATGATCAGAAGGGATGGATTTGACCTTCTATGGTGAGGGGGAAGAAAATCAGAGAAGGAGCTGATTTTGTTATTTAGGGGTTTCTTATTCATTAAATGGTGGCAAAAGATGAAGCTTTGTGTGACTCACATTATCTCAAACAGAAGCTTTCTAATCGTCGGCACTGTCGTTTGACTTTATTTGGACTCCAGCTTGTAGTGTCAATGTGAAGAAGAACTGAAAAGTGAAAAATGAAGGAATACATTCTGAATTACATAGCGCCTTTCATACACTGGTCCAAAATATATTTACGTGTCAATGTAACAGTAATCATATTTTATGTTAATTTTTACTATTTAAAGCTGGATCCACAGATATCTTTTTGTATATTTGTGTCTGTTTGCCTTTTTCTCTCTGACATGTCAAAAGTAAAATCAGATATTTTAGATTTAGTCCTAGACATGTGACATCATTTAGATTGGTTTTATGGTGTCCCATTACTTATATGTTATATTATATACTATTATATAAAAAAAATCCTTCCATGCAATTAGACATTTTGGAGACAAGACTTTTTTGGAAGATAGATTTTTTTCAAGTCACGCACTCCTCCCAAACATTTTCAAACAAGACCACGGTCCTTTCAACTCTCAATCATGTGAATGCATTTGTTAGACACACTTCCCACGCTCTCAGCTCTTACACATTTTAATGTTTTCTTCACTTTAAGTTCCCAATTAAAGAAGACATAGTATGTCAAAATCTTAGTGAAGAATTTCATCATGAAGGGTTATCAACATAAAAATGAGTACACGCGTAATCCTAGCACCAAGATACAAGGAAGTCAAACGTATTTATGCCAAAAATCTTTGATGTTACACATCAAATTGGTTAAATACGTCCAAAACTGTTGAATGGTTACATGGCAAATTTGCTAAATGCGTATCAATAGACTATGCTGAAAAAGTTGGTGGTGATCGTGCGGAAGATGACAACAACAACTTACAATATCCCAATGAATATCTACAACCGTTAATAACATCTGGTCTTACAATACACAGATTTATGTAGAAAGAAAGATGTATCCAAGAAAGGTAATGGTGTACATCTTCTGCGGATAACATTAGACAACAAAGGAGATCTTGAAATGCCATTCATATTAAAATGTTAACAGTTTCCGATTAGAATAGCTTTTCCAAAGACAATTAACAAATCTCAGAGCCAAACATTCAAAAAAGTAATTTTATTTAATAGAGAGAAAGAAACAAAATTCAATCATGGGCAATTATACATTGTGTTGATGCATATGTAACAATTCCCATGAAAATAAAAATCTGTTTAAATTGTACACCCACATCCCCATACGCAAGTGGCAGAACTGCAAAGAGGCTAGTGCGTAGGGCAGGCTGGAGGGTTTGGCGAGCGAAGCGAGCGGGGGGCAAAGCCCCCTAGTATATTTATATCTTAATTTTCCTTTCCACACCATAATCAATATTCCTTAAAGACTGCTATTATAAAGCCCCTTGCTGACCCTACTATACTTTCCTGGTGCCCTTTACCTCTTTTACACATTTCTCTTTAAACCCTGAATGTTTCATTTCTGTTGGTATTCAGATCCTCTTACACTACCATTTTTTGATTTATTTTTGACACTCATCTTATGGATGTGTTTGTTTTGTACTGACAGTTATCATTTTTATTATTATGATATGCACAAATTAACACCTTGAGTTAGTGAAAATGTCCTTTCACACAAGTGAAAAACAGGACTCAGTCCATGCAAAGGTTCTGGAGAGAAGAGTCCAGCTGTTGGTAGAGCTTCAGACTTGAGAGGAGCAATGCAGATTTCCTCCTGGTCACAGAACACTGGGACAGCTTTTTACTCTCACTAGGATTCTGGAGGTTCATGGGAGTAGGCCTAACAAGTCTATGTGTGATTTGTGGACTTGGAAAAGGCAGACAACCTCATCCTGTAAGACAGTCATCTAGGGGCTACTTCAGGAATCGGATGTACAGTGCCTGCTGTTGTGCTCTATTCAGCGCCTGTACCAGTAAGGTGAGAGCTTGGTTCACATTGCCAGCAGTAAGTCCGACTCATTCTCAGTGGGTGTGGGTGCCGTGTCACTGATTCAGTTCATGATTTTAATGGACTTATTAAAGTGTGACATTACAAGACTATGAACGTCTCTATGTTACTTTAGTGTTTGAGGTATACGGACTTAGAATTGGTGATTTTCATAACTGACGATTTTAACATTACGGAACATGACTTTTTTTAGCTCTATGGGGATGGATGGCATAAAAATTGAAATATGACATGTTATTAATTCTTGACATTTTTTAAAAAGAGAGTATAGCTTTTAATGTTTCAACATTGTGTAATGAACATATAAGATTAATTTAAATAACAGTGTTCCAAAGATTGCAGCAACATCAGATATTCTCTAAAAATCCTGTCACTGACAAAAATGGTGATAATGCATGACATCATTTAAATTTTGTTTATTATTAATCTTTATTTATTAGTTTATAATGTGTTATCATTTTATAATAAACATGTAACATTTTTTTAGAGAAGAATTCAGCAACATTAAATAGGCTAAAAAAAATAAGTTCCTCTGCACCTTCTCCAGGGTTGAGATTCTCATTAAACTAGAGATCCTACCATACCATTGGTACACTAGGAAAGCACAGGGAAACCCCAAAGAGTAGTGTGTTGTCCTTCTGTGTTCTCACTATACACCACCTCAGGCGGCCCTATTATTCAGTCCCATGGATTCTTGTATCAGTGTTACACCAATGACAAACAGCTGTACCTGTTGTTCCCTCCAGATGACCACACAATATCAGTTAGAATCTTAGCATGTCTCACTGATATCTCAACCTGGTTGAAGGAACATTATCTCCACCTCAAACCGGAAAATACAGAGCTACTTGCTATATCATCCATTCCGTCTAGTCAACAGCCCATTTCCATTATGACTAACACCCATCAAGTCAGTATGTCATCTTGAGGTGGTGATTGATCAGAAGCTGTCCTTCACTGACCACAATGCAACGGTCTCTGATTCATGTAGATTCACTCCATGTATGGTCCAACCACTGGTCCTGTCACTTTTGGAGTACTGTAAATGTTTACTTTCAGGGGTATCATCATGTGCTACCTAACCACTACAGATGATTAAAAAAGATGTCACTCCACTTTTCAGGTCATTCAACCGGAAGAATGCAAATTTTTATTATTAATGCAAATTATTTACAGGAGTATGGGTAAAGGTAAGCAAAAAAAAAAAAAGTGAAAACTCACCTTCACCCGCGGTGATGTCGGATTCCTCCTCACCCACCAATAACTGCAACAGATTGCTGCTCAAACAGTGTGAGCTCCAGAACACTCAGACGTTAGGCTGCAACTTGCATTTTCACATCGATTTTAATGTCTGACCACTTCTTTTTTATTTCGGCACTGTGTGACTTTCTGAACTTGAATTTTTGAGTGCCTCCACCACACTGTGTTACTCTATCAATTTTCTTTTGTTGCTTATACCACTGCTTAAGCCACCAAATAGTATGTCTTTCCTTGCCTCCACTTCACTGAGCAGGACCTCCATTTTTCATTTGCTGAAATTCTTCTTTTTTACACATGCTTTTGCCATTGTCCTTTAACAAAACCCTGAATGGAAGGAGCAATTTATATTGATTTGCATATTCAAATAAGTAAAATTCTGGGAGGAGTTGGGGTGGGGCCTTAGACGCGTGCATTTGTGTTGAAATTCAGGTTGATTGCTATTTAAAAAGGGAAAGTGTATAGAAATTTGCTTACACCCAGTTTTATGTATCTGAGTTTTTTTGTGCATACACACAATTCTAGTTTTGTCCATACACTATGGTCCAGTGTGAATTCTATGCAAGGCATTATACATGGGGCCCCTGAACTTTTGGGACAATGTTCTCTGGACAGATGAGGCAAATATGGAGATATTTGGTCACATTGCCAGAAGACATGTTTATTGAAAACCAAATACAAAATTTGACCAAAAGAACCTGATGCCAACTGTATAGGATGGTGGTGGATATGCTCTGATTGGGGTCTGCTTTGCTGAATCAGGGCTTGGGCAGCTCACCATCACAGAATCCATTAGAATCCATCCAGGTTCAATCCATTATGAATTCTTCATTATACTGGAGCAGGGGTCGGCAATGTCGTTCCTGGAGAGCCCTAGTAGCTGCAGTTTTTCGTTCAAACCCAGCTGTTTAATTAGAAACCAGTCCTTGCCTCAGACCTTATTTAATTATATGGCTAGTTAGTCTGCAATGTTAGGTTCTTATATTATAGATTTTGCCCTTTCCATTGATATCATCCAAATGATTTAAAGCCTAAAACGGATAATTTTCAGTATGTCACATTATTCTCTTAAGTGTTTATTAAACCCGATAACCTGATGAATCCACTGTAAAAGGCGCTATATAGCGCCCGACCCGGCACAGACTCACGCAGAGGCACGTACTTTAATAAAAGGCTTTTTTATTTCTTCTTCAGCCGTGGGGCACGCCTTCCCCATGTCCCACAGGCCCAACACAGTCCCAAAAGCACTTCCAATACAACTCACGATTAACCACACTTCTCTCCACCTCAGCACCACCACTCCTCCTCCTCAGGCTTAGTCCTCTTCCTCCTGACTCTGGCTCTCTGAGTGGTGGTGGCTGGCCCTTTTTATATCCCACCCGGAAGCGGTCCAGGTGCTTGGACACCTGGTCCTAATTGCCCTTCCGGGTGGGGCTGAAGGTATGACCAGCCAGGCTGCTGACTCCACGCAGCTCCCCCTGGCGGCCATCCGAGCCCCCAACCAGGCTGTGAAGGACTCCATCTCCCATGGAGCCATGCGCTGGGCTGGGGAATCAAGCGTCCCGGGGGAGGTATTGAACAGTCCATGGCTGCTCCCCCGGAACAGATGTAGCAGAGGCGTCCCTGCCGGGCATGGGACCCGGCTGTCCTTTACACCACACAGGTGTAAATGGAAACAAGTTAGATGGAGAACTGCAGGCTCCTTTTTTACTTGCCTCTCATTGTTAATAAGGAGTCATTAAACACAGTGAATGCAGCTGTTTAAGACTGAAATAAGCAATTAAGGGTGGGGAACCTTATCAAGCAAGACCACTAAAATAAAGCATTGAAATGTTACTTTCATTATTAATTATCATTAATTATTTACTTCACATTGAGAAACTGGGTTGGAACAAAAACCTGCAGCCACTGCAGCCCTGCAGGACCGACTCTGCCCACCCCTGTATTGCAGGAGTGTTTGAAGATGAAATTCAACATGACAATGACCCTAAACATACCAGGACATCCACCAAGAAATGACTGATAAGAAAGAAATGGAGGGTTCTAGAACGGCCATGTCAAAGCCTGGAATTGAATCTCATTGAGACTTGAAACGTGCTGTGCACCCAAGCTATACCTGAGCCATTATATAGCTGAACGAATTCTGCATAGTGGAGTGGAAAAAACATCCCAGTTGATATTACTGACTTCTAGGCCATTCAAGAACATTTACAGAGTTGTCCATAAGCCAGTTCTGGGTTGTCTTTGCTTTGTGTTTTAGTTCATTCTCCGGTTGGAATGTAAAACTTTGGCCCATATCTTCATTAAGAATGTCTCTGTTCTTTGCCATGTTTAGCTTTCCCTCAAAGTTGACTAGGCTTGCAGTTGCTGCCTCTGTAAAAGAACTCTAAGGATGATGCTGCCACCACCATGCTTTGCTGTTGAAATGGTATTGTGCAGGTGATGAGTGGTGCCTGGTTTCCTCCAGATGTGATGGATAGAAATGAGGCCAAACAGTTCAATGTTGGCTTCACCAGACCAGAGAATCTTGTTTTCACACTCTGAGAGTCATTTAGGTGACTTTTAGAAAACTTTGAGTGGACTTTCATGTGTTGTCTGCCCACAGTGACATAAAGTCTAGATTAGCGTAGTGTTGTAGTATTGGCTGTCTTGCCAGAAGCGTCTCCCATCTCCACACAAGTTCTATGGAGCTCGGCCACAGTGACAATCAAGTTTTTAGTCACCTCTTTTATGAAGGTCCTTCTCAATTGATAGCTCCTTGAAGAGTTGTGGGTGTTTTAAAAGTATTCTCTTCATGAATTATGGATGTCATTGTCATCTTGGAAACCTTCAGTGGTGCAGAATTTTTGCATATCTTTCCCCAGATCTGTGTTGACACAATCCTGTTTTTAAGCTCTGCAGGGAATTCCATCCACCTCATGGCCTGTTTTTATCTCCACTGTGGGCCTTCTCTAGACAGGTTTATGCCTTTCCTAGTCAAGTCCAATCAATTGAATTGACCACAGGTGGACTCCAAACATGGTGTAGAAACATCTCAGTGATGACTGATAGAATGGGATGCATCCGAGCCAAATTTCAGGTGCCACAGCACAGGGTCTGAATCCTTGTGTCAAAGGGATATTTCAGTTTTTATATTTTTAATACATTTCCAAAAGTTTCTAAAATCGTTTTTGTCATTCTTGAGCATTGAGTGTTGTTTGATGAAGGTAAAAACAAATTTAAATGATTTTACCATAAGGCTGCAGCATAAAAAATGTGAAAAAATGAAGGAGTCTGAAGACTTTGTGAAGGCCCTGTATGTAAAAAAGGGAAAAAGACATTTCAAGGGGTGCACTTACCTTTTCACATAACTTTATATACAGACACAGACAAAAGTATTGGTTTAAAAATGAACCACAATATTATGTGAAATAAGTTATGTGAAACTTAGAAAAAGTATTCAGCATCCACCATTCTTTATTCCACGTAGCAGACGCTTTGCTTTGGGTTCTCGACTTCACATATTTTAAACATTAAAACAAATGAAAATGGCAGGGAGAAAATTACTGGGAGTCCTTAGTAGTTAAAAGACCTCACTGGACTGTTGTGACATCTCAAGCTGACCGATTCCTCTAATGGGTGTCACTGAGGTCTTCAGTCAATCGGCTGTGTTGTGTCATTGTGTACCTTACACTGAACAGGGACAAGAGAAGAGGAGGAAAGGAAGAAGGTCACAGCCATGCATGGTCAAGGTAAAGCCTACAAGAACATATCCAAAGAACATCATGTCTCAAAATGTTTATGGTCCATGGGACTGTAAGCAACTTTCATGGATGTGACCACAAGAGTAAAGCTGACCCCAGATTAAACGGAAGGTGAGTTTAAATGGTGGAGAAAGAACCGAGTAAAACATCAAGACAGAGTCAGGCTAACCTCCAAATAAAAGGACAACAGCGTCAAGTCACCCCATCTGTGGCTGTGTGAAGGACAGTGGGCTCGATGGTAGAAAACCCCACTTCTGAAAGAAAGATACAAAAAAAAAAAAAAACAAACAAGTGGAGTTTGACATTGACAAGCCTGGGTGAAGGTCCTCTGGACTGATGAAACTAAATGAGATCTTCATGGTAATTCACAGAAGACAAATCGATGTCTTCAAAGAAAAAAACATGAAACATTAATGTTACAGGGCTGCTGTGCTGAATCTGTGCAGGGCGCAATAAAATCAGAAGATCATCGAGACATCATGGAGTGAACGTCATAGATCTCTGTCTCAGGTGCAGGTTATGGGTCCTCCAGAACATACAAGTAAGACCACCTGGATATTGTGGAAATTGCAATGTACTGTTCTGAAGTTGTCTGCTATGAGCCCTGAACTAAATCCAAGTCAACATCCATGAAAAAAGCTGGAAGTCATCAGACCTCAAGAAGAGTGGGCCAAGTGGCCAGTGAGAGAAGAAGAAGTCTCATCAGAGCTACAGAAAGAGCTTGATGGCAGATACCACCTGAAACAGTATGTTGCACAACATTAGGTGAGGGTCCCAATAATTGTGTTTACGCCATTGTCATTTATTTTATTGTGTGTGTCTGAAATTATAAGCAAAGAGTCTTCTCTGTGTAATAAAGAATGGCACATGACAATCACTGTTTACACTTATGTGACATAAAATTGGGATTCTTGTTTAAAAATTGGAATGGAACCAAGACTACTGGGGGCATGTCAGTGACACAAACAGGACAGAGATAAATGTGAAAGGCACTATATAATATATAGATATTAAAGTCACTGTATACTGGAAGAGATGTAAAAGAAATGATGTGATAGATGGACAGAGTAGTGTGAAGAGAGAGAAAAGTTGGGAGGACAGTATATAATACATAAATATGAAAGGCATTATATAACAGAAAGATAAGAAATGTACTATAACAATATATGACAGGAAAGGCACTATAACAGACAGAAAATGACAAATACAACAGACGCTATAAAAGAGACACATCACAGAGGGGTGAAAGACACTATATAACTGATGGATGGATGTGAATGGTGCTATATAGCAGATAGACAGACAGATAGATAGATAGATAGATAGATAGATAGATAGATAGATAGATAGATAGATAGATAGATAGATAGATAGATAGATAGATAGATAGATAGATAGATAGATTATGCTTTTACAGAAGTTCATTAATTAAAAGTAAATGTATATTATAACAAACAACAACCCATTTCAAATATACAGCAGAAAGACTAAAAAGAAAACAAAATTTCTGATTTGGCCATTCCAGTCACACTGAGGCGCTATACAGGTGTATTGCTGTAGGTATAAAGGACCACAGTTACATTTTTTATCAGACTTCTGCTGAATAACTTATTGGCTGAAAGTCCTCAGTGTTGGTGTGTCAAAGCAGAACTCTAAAACTTTAAAACAGAAAGCATTCAGTGAAATCTTGAGAACACACAAACATAAAACCAGAAATGGAGAAACATTCAGACAGTCAGACGTGTGGAAGCGCTTGAGGGTTCTGCTGAAGTACAGTGGTACCCTCTAGTGGACATCTTCCATATTACACATGTGGTAAATCTCAGCAGTAGAGGTAGAGAAAAAATGTGCATTATAAAAGAAAAAGAATAAATTAACTCTTTTAGGGCTATTTTTTCCTTTTGTCCCACAAAAAAAAAAAAAAAACGTTTCTTATAAAACACACAAAACAATGATTTCACACATAGATCAACATAAAATACATATTTATGAGAAATGTCACTGTTTATGTTCCATGAACCTCTACAATATGTAAATTGACATACTTATTACATACCTGTTTGTTGCATCATTCATAAGATGAAAAACACTTTCTGGAAAAACACTGCTTGAAGTAGTCGAGTGATTGGTAATCCTTTGTGTCCACTAGCATGCCAGGTTGTTTGATGCCATCCTTCCTCCCGCAGATCTATGTCTGTGTAGGCCTCCCAGGGCGAACATTGTCGTAGCTGCATCAGCTACACCAGCGTGTCCAGCATTACGATCAGCTGGAGACTGATCAGCTGTTGCAGGTGCCTGTCTTTTGTTTTCAATTTCCAGGGGGGTATTTTCCGTACGTCGCTTAAACCATCCGAGATCAGATGCCTCATGTTGGATGAGTTAATGCCAGTGAAACTCATCCAGATAAGTCGGTTTTTCAAACGCAGCTGTGTATTAGATTAGTCGAGCTGGATCTAATCATCCGAGATGAATGCGCGCACTCGCGCTGATTGAAAAGCCCATATATATTGAGTCTAGAAAACATGATCAGCAAGTCTTTGATAGGCTGCAACAAAATGACGAAAGAACGGGCGATTTTTTTTTCCACACAAGCGGAGCAAGACCTTTCATTCGAAGGACATGAAGAATTTCAAGATTTAATATGCACAAGGGATAACACTGCAAAAGCAGCCCAAACCAGAAAAGACGGCTGGCAAAAAGTGGCAGACAAATGAAATGCGTGTGCATTGTACTTACTGAAAGCAGCGTTTCATTTCCTATGTGTCAGATTATTATTTAATATGTCATAATTCCAGATCAAACGTGAGCACAAGGAGAACACGGGAACAGGTTAAAGTGAAGTACAAGAATATACTTCAAACTGGTAAATATTGGTATATAACTATTTAAAGAATTGATAACATAAAGAATCATATATAATGTAAAGAACATTAATTTTAAAGCTAATAAGAAGGCAGACAAGCAAAAAACAGGTGGAGGTCCACACGGTCCAGACCTAACCCCTACAGAAGAGTTGGCTCTCCAGCAAAATGCCCATCGCCCTGCTTCTGAGGGCATTCCACAGGGAAGCTCCTCCTCAGAACCAGTGGCAGGATGCAGTGGTCACTTCATTTCAGGTAAAGGATGGTCATTGCATATATTTGTCCTCAATGTGTGCCATAGGTATGTTCCATATAGCCCTCTTTTTTGTTGGGTCAATTGCAGGGAATGTCCTATACCTAGAACCTGTGTCTGACCAACGAGATATTGACGAAGGACAAATATTTGATGAAGACACTGTGTCTGATTATTCATCAGGAGGAGAGGTACATTTTCCAAATAATGTTTGATCAAACTCCACTGTGATCAGTCCCTTTGTGCCCCAATCACATTTGGAAACCCTGGGTAATGAGAATGTTAGGCTGATTGTGAGATTCTTTATGGAATACCTGCAATGGCATGAAACGCCTCTTTTGTCTGAACACGCAGGTGTCCAGGAAACACAATGAAAACCCGAAGGAAATGTTTCAGAGCCAAACAGACTTTACGAATTGCCTGGCAAACTGCACTTTTCGATAGATGTTCCGCATCGCCTACAGTATATAAAAAAGAGCCGCTTGCAAGAAACCTCAAAGCAATGCATACTGTCTGTGTGGTTGTGAGAGCCCGACTTCGAATATACGGAGCTAATAAATCTTTGAGGTACAATATTCCCCCTCGGCTAAAGCAGTATCTTTCGTACAGAATTTCCTCCGGGAGCAATAAAGGATCTTGCCGATCATGCAAAACCCACTCTATATGAAATTCTCTTCGTATAATTTGCGCACCAATATCAATTGGTCGCTCATTCATGAACGGCGAAGCCATGACTGGATGACTTCCACACACCGTCACTGATTACGTGTGTAAACTAATCCTTGTTTGCGTAGAACAAACCTGCTCCGAGCAGGTTTGCAGATTAGGATGTGTTGCTATGACAACACTTCCAGCAAGAGTTTCGAAAAACCGACAGATCCAGGATCAGGCCAAATCGTCAACAATTACATCCGGCTAAGAGAGTAATCCATCCATCCATCCATCCATTTTCCAACCCGCTGAATCCGAACACAGGGTCACGGGGGTCTGCTGGAGCCAATCCCAGCCAACACTGGGCACAAGGCAGGAACCAATCCTGGGCAGGGTGCCAACCCACCACAGGACACACACAAACACACCCACACACCAAGCATACACTAGGGCCAATTTAGAATCGCCAATCCACCTAACCTGCATGTCTTTGGACCGTGGGAGGAAACCGGAGCGCCCGGAGGAAACCCACGCAGACACAGGGAGAACATGCAAACTCCACACAGGGAGGACCCGGGAAGTGAACCCAGGTCCCCAGATCTCTCAACTGCGAGGCAGCAGCGCTACCCACTGCGCCACCGTGCCGAGAGAGTAATCCACATACGAAAAATACCCCCCAGGTCAACATATCATTCTAAACGTTGTTTACTCTATGCTACTCACGCACACGCAGGGATTGGACTTCAAACCAATGTTTACTATTCTGCCGAGTTTTGTTGACTTTTACTGCTGGTTATCTCACTCAGCCCCTTGTGTCGACATAAGTTGACATCCTCCCTAAAAGAGTTAAAAACATAAAAATAAAGCACTTGTACAGATGAACTTAAATGTTATTGCTAGCAATCATCAATTAATGTTTTACTTTAACGAGAGCCTATAAGGGTGAAACAATCACAGTCACATGACTTTCCGAGCAGTTACATTCTTTTGTAGCCAAGCTGCTCCCCCTAGTGGCCACTTTCCATAATATTCTCATGGAAAACCCCATGAGTAAAGATTTGGTGAAAACTAAAAAAATATTCTTAATATTGACATAACCTGTAAATACAGTGAGTTCCGTTAGGTTATATAAGATAAGATTCTATATGGTAAAAGAACATTTATTTTCATTAATGTCTTGTTATTAATGGTTAACTATTTTCAGAGTCAAATGGTCTAAAAGGGCTTTAATTTTTGTCCCAATTTTATTATAATTCCTTAATTAACTTAAAAAGTTTTAAAAAAATTGTACAATTGATATTTGTTAAATCTATTAATTTGATAACTTTTGATTTGTAAATATACTTTGTCATATCTCATGTTTTTTTATGTTTTGTGTATGTCTTAAATCACAGGCTGTTGTTTATCACACCTGTTACTATCCAGAAGCTGTTACCCAAAATCCCTGTTGTCAGGCATCCAATAAATTTAGTCACGATGCAAACCTTAAATTACTTGCTAACCAAAAAGTAAGGTGTATAATTAGACCAAGGGATAAAACCAGACCCTCCACCAGGGGCACCTGTAATAGAAACTTCGTTCAAATTAAAACAAAAAATACATCACCAGTTCAGAAAGAAGTATATAGTTTTTAAATCTGCTTATTAAACATTTGCTCTGTTGGTAGTAAAGATGCTTTAGTAAATTTGTAACGATTGTCTTGGATATCTGCGGTTGACTGGCGCCCTGCCCAGGGATTTGTTCCTGCCTTGCATCCTATGCTGGCTGGGATTGGCTCCAGCAGACCCCCGTGACCCTGTAGTTAGGGTATAGCGGGTTGGAAAATGACTGACTGTGTGACTGTCTTGGATATATGTGGGTGCCGCTGGCAGTTTGCACCTTTCCCCATTCTTGTTAAAGGTGGAATGGCTGAATGTGTAAGGCCAGCCAATCGTACACAGGGAGAGGAGCACATGGCTCAGTGGACAAAACAAACTGTACAGGGAGGAGCCAACCTTATGTAAATGTGTGGTGGGAGAAATGTGGAGGAGGAGTAGAGAGCGCCAGACCAAAATTGTATTAAGTACAAAATCTGATCTGTGTATTCTCACTGAAACCTGGATTAGTAAATCTGAGACTGTTCCCCTAGTTCTGGCATCACCAGACGGATACTCATTCCTTCATAAGACTAGGGATTCTGAGAGGTAGAGGAGGAGGCCTTGGAATAATTCATTGTGACAAAATGCAAATCACTTCTAAATATTTAGGCAACTTCACATCCTTTGAGGCACTCATTTTAAATATTAAAACAGATTCCAATACAAATATAGTGCTAGTCTACAGACCACCAGGGCCTTATTCATTGTTCATGACTGAATTTGTTAATCATTTATCTGATTTGGCTATAAATTATAATCATGTAGTGTTAATGGGGGACTTTAATGTACACATCAAGATGGAAACTGACACTTTTAGCAAATGTTTTACTTATTTATTAAATGCAGTACGATTTTATAAGATTGTTAAAAGTCCAACTCATAATCATAACCACACATTAGATTTAATTATCCATCCATTCATTATCCAACCCACTATATCCTAACTACAGGGTCACGGGGGGTCTGCTGGAGCCAATCCCAGCAAACACAAGGCAAGAAACAAACCCCGGGCAGGGCGCCAGCTCACTGCAGGGCACGCATGCACACACTAGGGACAATTTAGAATTGCCAATGCACCTGCATGTCTTTGGACTGTGGGAGGAAACCGGAATACCTGGAAGAAACCCATGCAGACACGGGGAGAACATGCAAACACCACGCAGGGAGGACCCGGGAAGCGAACCCAGGTCTCCTAACTTCGAGGCAGTAGCACTACCCACTGCGCCACCACGCCACCCCTAGATTTAGTTATAACTTACAAAATTGAAATTCAAAATTTAAATATTACTCCATTAAATTAAGTTATTTCTAATCACAACATAATTACGTTTGATTTGGTTCTGCCCTTACCAATACACTCACAGATTAAAACAAAGACAGTGCAACATCTAGATTGTAATTCTACTTCAAAATAGTCGAGTGTAATTGTGGAAAAACATTTAGATCAGTTAACATCAAATGTAAATGTGGAAAACAATTTAGATCAGCTACCATCAATTTATAATATGACATTGGGAGATGCTCTGGATGCAGTGGCTCCCCCTAAAGCAAAAGTTATCAAAGCATATAGAAACTCACCCTGGTTTAATGAAAACCCTCGAGCCCTTAAAGACCTGTAGGTCTTTCAAATTGCACAGAGTGTTAAAAATATAAAAAAAGCTCTCTTTAAAGCTTGCTCAGACTACTATTCTAAAATAAAAGATAACAACAGTAATAATTCTTAAAATACTAGTAGGAGTTCATGCTTTTAATTACAGGGCCCCTAAACTGTGGAATGGTCTGCCTGTTACTATAAGAGATTCCCTGTCAGTCTCAGCTTTCAAATCCCGGCTGAAGACTCACGACTTCAGTTTAGCATATCCTGACCAGAGCTGCTGATTAACTGTACAGACTGCATCTCGGCTGTTGGTCATTAGCACTAAAACATAAGTAATACGACAGTTACAATTTGTTACTAACCCTCATCTGTTCTGTTTCTCTTCTCAGTACTCAAATTTGGCTTGGTGCCATTGCCCTACTGCCACGTTGTTGTGCCTGCCTATGGAAAAGTCATCTCTGAAAGAGGAACACTGGAATCATCGGGTAGAGGGGTCCTTTCATCAAATTGGCCAGCCCAGCACTGACTCAGCTGTGGGATGGCCAATAGGGGGAGGCAGCTTGATGGCTGAGGTCTCCAGGACCAGTATGTGATATCATCTGCTCTTGCATTTGGCTCTGCACTTGGAATATTTCTATTGCACTATTGTATTGAGGATTACTTGTGTTCTTTTTTGTGTATTGTATTGTATTTACCCCCTTTTATGACATCCACTGCATGCCTACCTAGAAAGGGGTCTCTCTCTGAATTGCCTTTCCCGAGATTTCTTCCATTTTTCCCTACAAGGGTTTTTTGTGAGTTTTTTCTTGTCTTCTTAGAGACTCAAGGCTGGGGGGCTGTCAAAAACATGGCCTGTTATGCCCTCTGTGGAACCCCTGTGTGATTTAGGGCTGTACAAAAATAATTTGTATTGTACTGTATTGCATAATCTGTGTTAAAAATAGAAAATCTAGGATCCAAGTGCTATCCTCCAGCACTAGATGCCTCAGTACTGCACCATTTCCAATCCTAAACAACCCCAACCCCATTGGCTCTGTTTTGACTCTTCCTGGGGTTTGAGGCTCCTGGGGGCTTTCTCGCATCCCCTTCATAATGCAAGCAGCCTTCCTATGGGTGATTGCAGCAGAGCTACTCCCGCGGGGAATAGTAAGGTGTCCTGTTTACCGTCTCAGAGCTGCGTGAAGTTTTTATGATGGCTGGAGTGCCAATCCTGCCACCAACCCCAAAATTTTCCCTGCAAGTTAGAGGACCGCTTGCAGGGCCGGAGGCAGTTTAAAGTGAAACCCAGGACAGGGTAGAAATAGTGCAAGAGAAAAACATCTAAAAAACAAAAGCCACTCTAAAACACTCTAAAAAACACAAGGAAAACCTCAAAGATATCAACAAGAAAAGTGTGTAGGAACATCTCATCTTAACAGGAAGTTATGGGTAAAATATCAATATTTTAAGCCTAGACACATTTTATGTATTAGAATCATTTCATATATAATTAGTTTAAAGTACTGTAATGTTTAACTAACAAAGGGGCAGAAGCTCCTTTCTCAGTATGCTGTGGTGTGACACACTGACTACCCTGAATGCATTTTACCGTATATACAAACTTATTTGAAATTATAAGGCATTTGATGCTGGTGATAATTTGATTTCTTTTTCCATCTACTCCTTGTATTAGAAGTAATTTGTATATTAATAGTTTGAAATTGAATAGAATGTTAATTTTTGTATGACTACATAGCTGATGGGAGGTTCAGTTTTATTCCCTATAGTTTGATGTCACAATGAAACACTTTATTAAAATTCTAAAGCCTAAAGTAGAATGAATGTGTTCATTTAATTAGTAGTACAAATAACAGCTTAAAGCAACCTAACTGGAATATTTAGAAACCGCTTTAACTTTCAGATAACATGTTAAGATATATCAATAGATCAATAGATCACTTCTGCTGATTTTAAATAGCTTTTGAAATAATTTAATTGAGTTTCTGTAGCAAAAGATAAAATATATTTTATATGAATTACCTGTTAGCCTTGGACATAGTGACATAGTGGAATATCTATCACTTTATAAATGATTTCAAATCTGGAACTAAAATAACAAGAAAAAGGTGCACATACCTGTACAATATTCTGTAATTAGAGAAACACACCAAGGGAATGTGGAGCCTCACTGTTTTAGCTCATTTTGATGTCATTTCTAAATATAATCTATCATTCCAGACTGTGGATTACTTCCTTATCATCTGCTTACTGTGCTGACTGAGAGATGTTCTCCGGAGGACACTAGTGCTGCATGGCAGAGTGGCGGCTCTGTGGCTAAAGGATCTGGGCTGGTAACTCGAAGTTTGCCAGTTTGAATCTTGGCAGTGACAGAAGGAATGCTACTCTGTTGGGTCCTTGAGCAAGTCCCTTAACCTGCAATCGCTCCAAGGACACTGACCCTCTGCTGTGATCCCAAAAAACTCTCTGGAGAGTAAGTTGGGGTATGCAAAAACTGACAAATTCCTAATACAAGAAATTGTATATTGTGATTAAAGGATTAAATAAAAAAGTCATTAACTCCCAGCTCTCTGATCTGCATGCACTGACTACTCATCATCTTCAAAGGGTACAAATGAACATAAAAACAAACACATTTGGGCTTTAGAATTAATGGATTGGAATATTCTTAATTTCTGCAGGGACCTTCATAGAACACGACTCTTTAAGTACTAACCTCCAGACACGTCTGCGTTCTCTTTTCTTTCGTTTTTGCTTCCCATCCTTTGACATATTCATGTTTATCTGCAGGCTTATCACTTGTTACATTAAGTCTTTCAGTGAATGTTTTCAGTTTTCAGATGTCGACTTTTGTTGAAATTCACGGGTAGAAGACGGCAAATGGCTGTAAACTGTGACAAAACTCGCCATTATGTTTTAGTTCGACTCACTTTAAGGTAGCTTTATTGATTTGACTGAGATTTCCTGTGCGTGCCTGAGTAGCAAAGAGCAAATGACCCCTCAAATGGCATCAACATCTGACCAAAGCAACTGCTCAACACAAAATATTATGTGGACGATGTTTTATGTATCATATCGCTGAGTGAGACTTTGAGTTGTTGGATTTTGATGGAAATGATCTGGAGATCGAAAACGAAAGTGAGGGGCCAGTGTCCGCTGATTGTGGTACTGAACATGTCCGTGTAGCTAATGCACCTACACCAGCTTTCACCTTGGAAGACCACCATTTACGATGAAAAGAGGTACAAACCAGATTGCGTCACACTTTGACTGCTTTGTGTGTTCCTGCTGGTCATAGAGCTGCCCTCACACAGCTCAAACGGGCACTGAGAGCAGCTATTGCGTGCGGCAAAAGGCGTTCTATGCTGATTTATGTGTGAAACCATTGTTTTGTGTGCTTTTCAGAAAACTGGAAAAAATATTCAGCACTCAAAGAGTTAATGGGACTGGTTTCAGGGTTTTCATCTGCCTGATACCCTTTGGTTCCTCTAATAAGATATAACAAAATTGACAGAGGTGTTAAAAAAGAGGGAATGGTTGACTTTGTGTTATAGAAAATGAATTTTGGGCTACCAGGTTTTTTTCATAGCAGCACAGGTATTGTGTCCATACTTTGCATATTGTGAGACCGACTAAAGTCAAACTGACTTTAATTTATATTGTGATTATTTACTTGTTGTGATGGCTATGACTTTAAATTGCATGGAGGCCACAACAACAGCAAAAGCAGATACAGCTATAGTGGTAAATGAAAGACTTGTGCATTGTGTTTACCACCTGCAGAATTCACTTTGACCATTAAAAGCAAATTAGCTACTGTAAGATACAAGCAGAAACTGGATTAAAATGACCATCTGTTTTACTGCTGGCGTTATTGTTAATAAGGAGGACCCCCAAAAAACAGGCCTAATACCTCATGAGAGTTAAATGGGAGAATCAGTATAAAAGCCAGCACCTTCTCCTCCTTTATGGTACCCAGAAGCAACTTTCAGCAATTACAGGTGAAGTACTGCGATGACTTGAGACTTTTTTAATTTACTAATTATTTTCCACAACAGCATCTTACCATCAAACTGTGATCTTCACTTTCTGGGCTCTTGTCTATGTGATTTCCGGCGCCGTCATGGACGGCAGCCTGTCTGGCGTGCTCTCTGCATTTACGTTGCTTTTCTTCTTTCTGTTTTTCTCTTATTTATTTTAGTTAATATAGTTATTTTATTTTTTTTTTTTAGTTTATAGTACTTGTATAAATAGAGTAATTATTTATTTATTAAGACTCGCTAAAAATTTCAGCTTCAACTACTCCTGCACACCTCTGAGATGACCGCGAGGCCACATGGCTCCTTTGTTTACAGCCGAGAGCAGCTGCCGGTATTCGGCACGACATCCCCGCGGAGATCAAGAGGAACTACCACGGCTGCAGAGCCGGGAAAGCACGACGGCTGGAGAAGAAAAGATTTCGTCCTGCTCTCCCGTCAGTAGTGACTGGTAATGTTAGATCTCTGGCGAATAAGATGGACGAGCTGGCAACGCTAACAAGGACAGAGAAAGTTTTCCGGGAGTGCAGTGTTATGTGTTTCACGGAGACATGGCTGCACGAAAACATCCCGACTCTGTTGTGGATTTAAACGGGTTTCAGTGTGTGAGAGCGAACAGGGACACCGGCAGGAGCGAGAAGAAGAGGGGAGGAGGACTCGCTCTTTATGTAAACAACCGCTGGTGTTCCCCCAGTCACGTTAAGGTGAGGATGGCTGTGTGTACTAAACACATTGAACTGTTAGCAGTCGGTCTCCGGCCATATTATCTGCCCAGAGTTTTCCATCATTATTATTATCATTGTTTACATCGCCCCCGACGCTAACGCGGCACAGGCGTATGACGTCATCAGCTCGGTAACCGCTGACCTCCTGACTCGTAGTCCGGCCGCGTTTATGGCCGTAACGGGAAACTTTAATCACACAAACCTCTCCACTGTTCTACCCACATTCAAGCAATATGTCGATTGCAAAACCAGAGACAATAAAACACTGGACCTGTTCTATGCCAATGCTACTGAGGCATACACCTACATCTCTCTCCCTCCCTTGGGCAGGGCTGACCACAACCTTGTCCATCTCCGGCCCCTTTACAAACCTGCCGTCCAGAGACCACCTGCAGTCAAGAAAACTGTCATGAGGTGGACAAGGGAGACAGAAGAGACTCTGCAGGGATGCTTTGAGGCAACGGACTGGGATGTTCTCTGCAGTTCCCATGGGGACAATACAGACAATCTGACAGACTGCATCACAGAATACATTAACTTCTGTGTGGACACTGTTGTTCCCAAAAAAACTGTTCGTTGCTTCCCCATCAATAAACCCTGGGTAACTAAAGACATCAAAGCCACACTCAACAAAAAGAAGAGAGCTTTCAGAAACGGTGACAAAGAGGAGTTGAGACTGGTACAGAGGGAGCTGAAATCTAAGATTGCAGAGGGGAAAGACTGCTACAGGAGGAAGCTGGAAAGCAAACTCCAAGAAAACAACCCCAGGGAGGTGTGGAATGGAATGAGGGCCATTACTGACTTGAAACAAAAGAGAGGTTTTGGGATGGATGGAGACGTGGAATGTGCAAACAACCTAAATCTGCACTTTAATAGGTTTGAGTCCCCTACGTCTCCCCCCCCCCCCCCCACACTCAGCTCTTCTCACCTTCTCCATTCTCCTCCCCCCTCTCCTGCCCCCACAGCCTGTCTCTCTCTGTCCCTGTCAGCTGATGACATCAGAAGGGAACTGTGTAGACTTCATCCCAGTAAAGCTGCAGGTCCTGATGGCATCAGTCCCAGGGCAGCTCAGGTGTTGTGCTGCCCAGCTGTGTGGAGTTCTACATCTGATCTTCAACATGAGTCTGAAACTGCAGAGGGTCCCGTCACTCTGGAAGACATCCTGTCTGGTTCCTGTCCCCAAAAAGACCCACCCGTTGACCCCCAGCGACTACAGGCCAGTGGCTCTGACTTCACACATCATGAAAGTGCTGGAGAGACTTCTCCTGAAACATATGCGTCTGCTGGTGGAGCCCTGGCTGGACCCCCTACAGTTTTCTTATCGGCCCCGTATCGGCATGGAGGATGCCATCATCTATCTGCTGAACCAGGCTTATTCTCATTTGGACATTGTTGGGAACACTGTGAGGGTCATGTTTTTTGACTTCTCCAGTGCTTTTAACACAATCAGACCATCACTGCTGGGGAATAAGCTCACGGAAATGCAGGTGGACGCCTCATTGGTAGCCTGGATTACGGACTAACCAATCGACCACAGCATGTCCGGCTGAAGAACTGCTGCTCTGATAGCATCCTGAGCAGCACTGGGGCGCCGCAGGGAACTGTCCTATCACCCTTCCTCTTCACCCTCCACACGTCTGACTTCAGGTACAGGTCTCAGTCATGTCACCTGCAGAAATTCTCTGATGACTCTGCCATTGTGGCCTGTATCAGGGATGGACAGGAGGATGAATACAGGAGGGTGGTGGACAGCTTTGTGGAGTGGTGTGAGCTAAACCATTTACAGATAAACATCACAAAGACAAAGGAACTGGTTGTGGACTTTAGGAAGCAGGCTCCTTTTCCCACCCCTGTCACCATCAGAGGAACGAATGTTGAGTGGTTGAGGACTACAAGTACCTGGGGTTACACATTGACAGTAAACTGGACTGGTCCAAGAACACCAACACGGTTTTCAAGAAAGGGCAGAGCCGGCTTTACCTACTGAGGAGGCTCAGGTCTTTCAATGTCTGTAGGAAAATGCTGACTATGTTCTATCACTCTGTGGTAGAGAGCGTGATGTTTTTTGCAGCTGTGTGCTGGGGCAGTGGGGTGAAGACAGCTGATGCCAACAGGCTGAACAAGCTGATTAAAAAGGCTGGTTCTTTCCTGGGTTGTCAGACTGGAGAACCTGGTGGAGGTGTCTGAGAGGAGAATGCTGAAAAAGCTTCTCGGTATCATGGACAACCCCTCTCACCCCATGCACGCCTCCTTGATGGGTCATCAGAGCACACACAGCAAAAGACTCATTGCCTCCAAATGCAGAACCGAACGCCATAGGAAATCCTTTCTACCTGTGGCAAAAATACTGTATAACTCTTCCTCATTCTGTAGGTGATCTTTTTCAGAATTTTTGTCATTAGGTCTCATTTGGTTTTTTATTTACTCATCTGTATGTTACTGAATGTCTGTTTCATCCCATCATCACATGCTGCTATCTCATTTATTCATGGCACAAACACTAAGTCACTTTTCATAACCACTTGCACTAATAATCTGTTGTTTTATTATATCTGTTATAGTTTTAGTTATAGTTGTTTGTTGCTTTGCACATATTAGTTATATAGTTATAATACAAACTATTAGTTATAGTTATAGTTATTTGTTACTTTGTTTAGAGTTATTTTGTTATTCAGTTTGCACTATTACTACTGATCTTTTTAACTCTTTACTACATTATCTTTATTCCTCTTGTTGCACCGAGCATGTATATGACAAAAGAATTTCCCTCGGGATAAATAAAGTTTTTATCTATCTTATCTATCTATCTATTAACTGGAGTGTCTCCTCAGATATCATCTCTGTTTGCCGTGAGGTTTCTCTTTAAATCTCCTCCTCCTTCTCACTGAGCACAAAGTTTCACTTTCATTTCTGCCCAAGTCACCTTCTTGTTTGTCAGACTGATTCTCTCTGCCTGCCTCTCCTCAAACGGATGATGGAAAAAGCCCAACTGCTTGGATTACAGGATGAGTTTACCTGCTCGGTGTGTATGGACACCCTGAGTGACCCCGTCTCGATCCCCTGTGGTCACAGTTTCTGTCTAAAGTGCTTAACCAACTACTGGGATCAGAGCCAATTGTGCAGCTGTCCTCAGTGCAGAGAGAACTTCACCACAAGGCCTGAGCTGCGCAGAAACACTATGCTCTATGAAGTTATCGAGAAATTGAAGAAGAGTGGATACAGTGATCCTCTGTCTCAGAATTATGCCGGTCCCGAAGACGTTGAGTGTGACGTCTGTACTGGGAAGAAGTTCAGAGCAGTGAAGTCTTGTTTGACCTGCATGGCCTCCTTCTGTCAGACTCATCTGCAGCCTCACTGTGAAGGAGCTGCCTGGAAGGACCACCGGCTGACTGATCCAGATAGGAATATAAAGGAGAAACTCTGTGCACAACATCAGAAAAGTCTGGAAATATATTGCAGAACAGATGACATGTGCATCTGTGCAAAGTGTGTGGTGACTGAACATAATGGTCATAAAATAGTTGAACTGGAGACAGAGAGGGAGGAAAAACAGGTGAGTGGGATGTACCGTTTAATGGGAGCAGAACAATGGAGAAGAGTTAAGGGATTTGAGTCCATCTGCAATATGCGCATTTTTAAACTTTTAAAATGAAAACATTTCTGTTTTCAAAGGTAGTGCATAAAAAAAGAACTGTGTGTATACAGTATGTATTTCTTAATGTTCAAAATTAACAATTATAGTTGTCCCTGTCAATTCACGATTTATGATTTGTGGATCCACCTATTTGCAGGTTTGTTATCGAAACGGAAATTATTTTGTGAAATCTGCAAAACTGCGTAGGCTAGAAAATGTAAAGAAACCTAAACATGTTTATTGCTTACTATCATATATACAGTGCATCCGGAAGGTATTCACAGCGCATCACTTTTTCCACATTTTGTTATGTTACAGCCTTATTCCAAAATGGATTAAAATTCATTGTTTTCCTCAGAATTCTACACACAACAACCCATAATGACAACGTGAAAAAAGTTTACTTGAGATTTTTGCAAATTTATTAAAAATAAAAAAACTTGAGAAAGCACATAAGTATTCACAGCCTTTGCCATGAAGCTCAAACTTGAGCTCAGGTGCATCCTGTTTCCCTTGATCATCCTTCAGATGTTTCTGCAGCTTAATTGGAGTCCACCTGTGGTAAATTCAGTTGATTGGACATGATTTGGAAAGGCACACACCTTATATAAGTTCCCACAGTTAACAGTTCATGTCAGAGCACAAACCAAGCATGAAGTCAAAGGAATTGTCTGTAGACCTCCGAGACAGGATGGTCTCGAAGCACAAATCTGGGGAAGGTTACAAAAAAATTTCTGCTGCTTTGAAGGTTCCAATGAGCACAGTGGCCTCCATCATCCATAAGTGGAAGAAGTTCGAAACCACCAGGACTCTTCCTAGAGCTGGCCGGCCATCTAAACTGAGCGATCGGGGGAGAAGGGCCTTAGTCAGGGAGGTGACCAAGAACCCGATGGTCACTCTGTCAGAGCTCCAGAGGTCCTCTGTGGAGAGAGGAGAACCTTCCAGAAGGACAACCATCTTTGCAACAATCCACCAATCAGGCCTATATGGTAGAGTGGCCAGACCAAAGCCTCTACTTAGTAAAAGGCACATGGCAGCCCACCTGGAGTTTGCCAAAAGGCACCTGAAGGACTCTCAGACCATGAGAAAGAAAATTCTCTGGTCTGATGAGACAAAGATTGAACTCTTTGGTGTGAATGCCAGGCATCATGTTTGAATGAAACCAGGCACCGTTCATCACCAAGCCAATACCATCCCTACAGTGAAGCATGGTGGTGGCAGCATCATGCTGTGGGGATGTTTTTCAGCGGCAGGGACTGGGAGACTAATCAGGATAAAGGGAAAGATGACTACAGCAATGTACAGAGACATCCTGGATGAAAATCTGCTCCAGAGAGCTCTTGACCTCAGACTGGGGCGATGGTTCATCTTTCAGCAGGACAATGACTCTAAGCACACAGCCAAGATATCAAAGGAGTGGCTTCAGGACAACTCTGTGAATGTCCTTGAGTGGCCCAGCCAGAGCCCAGACTTGAATCCGATTGAACATCTCTGGAGAGATCTTAAAATGGCTGTGCACCGACGCTTCCCATCCAACCTGATGGAGCTTGAAAGGTGCTGTAAAGAGGAATGGGCGAAAGTGGCCAAGGATAGGTGTGCCAAGCTTGTGCCATCATATTCAAAAAGACTTGAGGCTGTAATTGCTGCCAAAGGTGCATCAACAAAGTATTGAGCAAAGGCTGTGAATACTTATGTACATGTGATTTCTCAGTTTTTTTATTTTTAATAAATTTGCAAAAACCTCAAGTAAACTTTTTTCACATTGTCATTATGGGGTGTTGTGTGTAGAATTCTGAGGAAAAAAATGAATTTAATCCATTTTGGAATAAGGCTGTAACATAACAAAATGTGGAAAAAGTGATGCGCTTTGAATACTTTCTGGATGCATTGTACACTCACATAACATTTATTTTAATAAGTTCAATTTTGTAAAAAGTTACAGTTCACTAAAAACTACGGAACTACACACATTAGTTTGGGATGCTCTGCATCTTTGTCTCGCCAGCCAGCCTCCCACATGTTATTTGATTGCACGGTGATCATTCTATTTCATGTGTCTTATTCTTGTTGTCCTATTTAGTGTAGTAAACTTAGAATATAATCAGCAGATTATATGATTGCTGTCTCACTGATACAGTCCTAGTTTGGGAGCTCTGGCTTTCCCATTACATCACAAAGATTTGCATGTTAAGTGAATTTGGTGATTCTAAACTGGCCATGTACATATGTGTGTGCATAAGAAGGCCTGGTGATGGACTAGGGCTCAGTTATGGATTAGCTTCTACTGTGCAAGAGTCTTCAGTGTGAGCCTCGCCACGCGGTCAGTCCATCTGTTTTTGAAGACCTGTGATCTAGTTGCTTTCTTTTCCACTCCAATTTTTTGCTTTCTAATTTAAGAATGTGGAAGCTCTCATTAAACTAAAGAGAGCACAACCCACTACTGACATTAGCCCTTTAATGTCATTTGGTAAGGGGTCAGACATAGCAAGTCGTGACATTTTCTATCAGCTTTCATTTAGGTGGATCACAAGTTTCTCTTTCATAACTCATATTTAAACATTTCAATGTACTATGTAGGTATGACAATGAATTTGAGCTCACTGCAAACTGACATTCAGCAGTAAGTCAGCGGCAGGAAGTGCAGAATGATATTGACACCCAGGAGCCTTTTTACTTGGGGTAGCTACTCAAAGGTAGTACTCCACTGCAATAAGCTTATTAATTCTTTCAGTCTGCAATAGGATTACTTTACTCATTTACACACAGCTTTCACCTCACCGCAGACTTACAATAATCAAATCGAGTGTGCACTTTGGGGCTGTAATTGACATTGTCATTCACTTTGTAGATCTTCACATATCGAATTCTGCTTATATTGATGATGTTGTTTCCTAGAATTGTGTTCATTTCTGGAATGTCATTAAGGTGTCAATCACTTGTGCAATGTCTGTTAATTGCCTCTTATGTTTGCAGCACACATTTTTAGTTAAAAAGAGCGAGCTTTGTTTAGCTTTATACATTTGTATTGTTTGTAACACTTACTGTAATGAGCACCCAGACACACACACCACGTAGGATGTGCAGGTTTCAGCCCTCAGTCACTTGTCTTTAGTGTTTAATACAATAACACAGAACAGGCGCATCACCAATCCGAGCATGACTATGCCAACGTAAAATGAACAGCCTTGACGCTCATAAAAAGGTTTGGGACAGCCACCCATATATTGTTCCTGGCTGCAAAAGGGTTTTTTAGGAGCAGTCATGTGCACGGTTTTGAGTCCTGAACTGAACTGATGAGGTTTGAAAAGATGGTGGTTTTATAAGCCATGAACCAGAAGTGACATCAGTCTGGGCGCCAGAACCATAAGTGACATCAGTCTTGGCACTGGAACAGGAAGTGATGTTAAATCAGGCATATTTTCATGGCCTGCAGATATAACAGAGGTACGTTTAGTGCACCCTATTTTTTCTCTCCATCGCTTTTGGGTCTCTTTTCTCCGCACTTTTCTTTTTTCTTCGTTTAATCGTCGACATTTCATTTCTACCCTATTCATTTCATTTCTACCCTTTTCATTTCTACCGTATTGACCTTATACACTTTATATGCACTGAGAGCCCTGGAGCTGTGTGTGCTGCATGACTGCCTTTACACTACTGATTTGTTTTTTTTGATATTGCTTGTAAGTAGGGTGTGTCTTGCAAGACTCTCGTTCTATGTTCCCGTGAGACGCACCGTGGCAGGTGTCTTTCGTCTCACGGGTCTTTAAATTATCTTTCGAGAAGATCACGTATTGTAGACTATCAGGACAGGGGACAGGATTTCTTTTTATAATAGAGAGATAAAAGAAATCATAGCAATTAAAAACAAAACAGACTTAACCACTCAAACACTTTCACAAATGGAGTCAGTAAATTATTAATTCTTGTTATCAAAAAGATAAATGGTGATCTAATAAAGCAATTACATTTTGTCATTTACTCTCTTACCTTCAGTATCAATTAAGGTTAAGTTTGAGTTAACATACATGTACACAAGCATTTTCATTGTCACAGGAACAACAAAGGAATGTGATAAAAAAATCAAAATGCGTGTCGGGATATGGTGCCACCAGAAATGATTGGTTATGTAGACATGCATCCTCAACCCTGGTGTGAAATGCAATGGCGTCCAAGATTTTTACTGGCGCTCTGCTTATTCAGATGATGATAATGTTTCATTTGTGACTGGTGGTATCTGTTTAGAAACATGCGGCAAACAATTAATGGAATTCTAGTTAAGTTGGTAATCGTAGTCTGATTATACGAATGTAAACAGTGACGCATTCCACTACTTCATTATTGAGAAATGTGAATAGATAACTATGATATGTTATACCACATTAACTCCCAACCCTGGGTAAACATAAAGTAGTTTGGGATTGTAACCTTCTATGGAATCAACACCGATAAGGGGCCTAAACTGTGACTGCTTAGTGCCCTGTCCCACTTTAATCCAACTACCCTTTGGGCAGATTGGTGTTGCTGATTTTGGTCATGCACTGTGACTGGAGCTAAAGTAGAAATATCTAAATTAGCTACATAAATTGAGTTCATCCGATTTTTGGTTTGCCTGTGAGGTTCCTCATGCAGTCCTTTAATGCTCCTCTAGATAATTTGCGCATTTTTCACATGTCAGACTTTCCATGTTGTTTGCAGGGAAACCAAACTGAAAGCTAAACATTTCTTGTCGCTGTATTACAATGGTTGGCTTAACTTGGCTTTTGTTTCCACAGGCTGCTCACTCAGATTGGCTACATTTTCCGCTCCTGCTGTTGACTAAACACTTGCTATTGGCCGCTTGCTGCATCAGGAGGCTATCCTGCTCTAGAACGTCTGGAAATCCCTTCCTCAGGTTGATTTATCACTCATTCACCTGTACCTAATATGTGTACATGATCTCTTTAATAATCTCTTCTGTTCAGTTATCTATGATGCACGTTAAGCTTCTTGGCCTGTCCTTTTCTAAAGGTTTTATAAATTGCTTTACAATGAATGGCTTTCAACTTTGTAGACCTAGAATACAATGCAACATCTTTGTCAATTGAAATCCAACATGTTATTTCTGACCCATGACAGATAAGAAGTTATTATATGAAGTCAGTGCTTAAAAGTTTCAAGAAATTTCAAAAGAAAGCAGACGTTGAGGATGTTTAATGAAAATGTTAGAATAATATTTGACAAGAGCAAGCCATTTAACTGAACATGTTCACCAATACTATTCACTTAATTCCTCCAAAATAACATCAAGTTGAGGTTTGAATGTCCCTAAAGTCCTACTGTCTACCACATTACTTGGTAGCCTATTCCACATATCTATGGATCTCGGTGTAAAGAAAAATGTCCTGATGTTTGTGTGAAATTTCCCCTTCACAAGTTTCCAACTGTCTCCCCGTGTTCATGATGAACTCATTTTGAAATAACAGTCTCAATTCACTGGACAAATTCCCTTCATAATTTTAAACACTTCAATTGTATCTCCTCTTAATCTTCTTTTGCTTAAACTGAAAAGGCTCAACTTCTTCAATCTCCCATCATAACTTATACCACTTGGTCATGGATAATAGTAATAGTGATAACTAGCCAACCCGCGGTGTAGCATACGCCGCATAATCACGCCGCTCTTTTAATGACTTTTAAGCACAGGGAAAAAAATGAACTTTTGAAAAATCCATAATTTAATAAACCACCAAGAAAAGTAACATTGCAACAATGCACGCTACGAACCAACATACAATTGTCCGTGACTGAAAAATGGAGGACCGCCGTCGCGCCTCCACCTCCCAGAGCGAGGGACGGGGTTGGACGGCGCTTGGGCGCGGAGGGCGGAACGGTGGGAGAGGGGAAAGACGCCCATTCCACCCCCTCTGTCCCGGCCCCCCCGCCATTCATTGTTCTTTGCGGTTCCAGCTGCTTTTCTATATATAATTCACCAAGTCACCCGACCACGGTAGTAGCGATGGGGGGTGTGTACAAAGGGCAGGGACATAATCAGTGCGAGCGTATGACCCACACTTACTGGGAATTCCTCGTTCGTGGGGTACAATTTCAAGCCCCGGTCTCCATCACGAATGGGGTTCAATGGCTTACCCAAGCCTGTCGGCGCCGGGTAGACACACGTTGATCCATTCAGTGTAGCGCGCGTGCAGTACCGGAAATCCAAGGGCATCACAGACCTGTTAATGCTCAATCTCACGTGGCTGAAAGCCACTTGTCCCTCTAAGAAGTTGGACGCCGACCGCTCGGGGGGTCGCGTAACTATTTAGCAGTAGGGATTCTCATTCGTTTTCGGAATTAACCAGACAAATTGCTCCACCAACTAAGAACGGCCATGCACCACCACCCACAGAATCGAGAAAGAGCTATCAATCTGTCAATCCTCTCCATGTCCGGGCCGGGTGAGGTTTCCCGTGTTGAGTCAAATTAAACAAAATTTGTGTGTGGTGAGTTGTTGCGTCCGGGCACATGAGCAGGCATTGTGAATGCCTTGAGAGCGTGGGTGGACACGTGCCAAAGAATAATGAGTATCTATATATCTTCTTAGATATAGAAAGCGTCTGATGCGGTGTTTGGTGAATTGTTTCAGTTTGTGAGTTAGCAGTTGTGATGGTTTTACACTCCAGTACATTGCGGTGAACGCTGGTAACAGTCAGGCAGGCAGGCGTTCTCATCCCATGCTCTTAGAGTTGGTGGCCGTGTCTCTGTATCGGTTCTGTCATTCGTATCCCATGGTTGGACGACTTGGTGGATTATATATAGAAATGCAGCCGAAACCAAAAAGAATAATGAAAAGTCAACGTGGCTCAGTGGTGCATGTGTACTGTAGCAGAGATGAAAGCGAGTTGGTGAGTTGTTGCGTCCGGGCACATGAACAGGCACTGTGAATGCCTTGAGAGAGTGGGTGGACGCGTGCCGGGGAATAATGAGTATCTATATATCTTCTTAGATATAGAAAGCGACTGAGGTGGTGTGGTGTTTGGTGAATTGTTGCAGTTTGTGAGTTAGCAGTTTGATGGTTTAACACTCCAGTACATTGCAGTGAACGCTGGTAACAGTCAGGCGGGCAGGCATTCTCGTCCCATGCTCTTAGAGTTGGTTCGTGTGTCTCTGTGAGTTGTCGTCATATCCTATGGTGTTAGAGTTGGTGGACGGGGCTTTGCGAGTTGGCGGACATGGCTATTTCTTGCGTATCCCATGGTTGTCTTCCGGCAGTGTGAATGCCTAGAGAGACAGGGTGGTGGTGTTTGGCAAGTTGTTGCAGTTTGTGAGTTAAAAGCTGCAATGGTTTTACACTCCAGTACATTCCTGTGAATGCATTGCGGTGAATGCTGGTAACAGTCAGGTGGGCGGGCGTGCAGGCGATCTCGTCTCATTAGAGTTGGTGGGCGGGTCTCTGTGAGTTGGCGGGCGTGGCTATGCCGTGTGTATCCCATGGTTGTCTTCCTTTTTCTGTCGGCTTTTCTGTCTCATTAAAGTTGGTCTGCGGGTCTCTGTGAGTTGGTGGGCGTGGCTATGCCGTGCGTATCCCATGGTTGTCTTGCTTGTTCTGTCGGCTTAGTGAATTATATATATAGATGATAATTCACTTTATTTGCCATATACAATTTTTTTCATTAGGAATTTGTCATTTTTTGCATACCCAAACTTACATGCATTGTAGAAATTGTACACCCAATCAGGACATTCAGAAAGAAAACAAGAAATCAGAAAGACAGAAATTAATTCTTATAATGCCATGTGTGTCCTCTTGTGTTTCCAAACAGAAACAGCTAGGAACAATAGTGAGTGACATCTACAAGAGACTTGAGAAGAAAGTGAAGGAGTTGGAGGAGCTGAGGCGAGTGGTAGAGCAGATGAAGGTGAGTTGACCTAAGACAGCACTTCATTTAAAAAAAAAAGAGAAAGAAAATTAAGGTAGAAGAGCCAGCAGAGCTTCACTGGCAATGACTTGTAGGGACATGAGAAAAGGAATGGAGAAAAGGTACTTTCAAGTGTCTGTTAAGGCATTTCACTGTCTGAACTGTTTCATGTTTTATTCATTAGACTTTGAGGCAGCAGAAGCCTAATGTCCTTTTGGACTTTCCATCCCACTGTAAGGCAGCACTGATGTTGTGCCTTGCCTTGGTTGGCACACCATTCCTTAATGGTTTTATTTTGTTCATCTTTAAGTTATTTGTTACACTGGTTTACTGAGTGGGGCCCTGGACCCGTTCTCCTCAGGTACTCACAATTCCACATTTATTCAGTCAGTCAGCCATTACCCAACCCGCTATATCCTAACACAGGGTCACGGGGGTCTGCTGGAGCCAATCCCAGCCAGCACAGGGGCGCAAGACAGGAACAAATAGATTTGGTTAATATGCTGTGACTCTAAAGTTGTCCCACTATATATAAACATCTAGTTAGTAGCAAAGAGGAAGTGACATTCGAATTCAATGACAGTAATTCAAGTCCAGTCGAGTCAAGTCGCTTTATCCATATAGCGTATTGCAGCATACAGTGACACAAAATAATGATCTGCAGGACCGCAGTACAGCATAAACACAGGACAAGAATAAGTCAAGTAAAGAACTATACCCTACTAAACTATAAAATAAAAAATAATAGGTAAACAAATAGTAATACATTAAAATGGATTGTACCATATATAGATAAAACAACTAGGGGAAGATCTGAGTGCAAGGGGGCAGAACAGAGTTCTGAGTCTGGACCACCAAGGGGTAGAAGCTGTTGCAGAACCTTCCAGAACTGGTTCAGACTCTACAGTATCTTCTGCCAGAGGGAAGAGGAACAAAGGGACCGTGAGAGGGTGGGAGAGGCCCTCCACAATGCAGTACACTTGATAAAGAATTGACAGTAGCCTTTAGCTGCTACCTTGACCTGACATAATAAACTGGTAAATGCAAGAAAAAGTTACAATTTGGTAAAAAAAAGTCACAGATGTATCACAAATAAGTAAAAGAAGGCAGGCCCCTAAATCAACACCTATAAAAAATACAAATGAAAGTAGGGACTTGGGCCCAACATAGGAGCCTTTTCCCCAATGTTAATGAATGACCTACAGCCCTAAACTGTAAATAAATCCTAAACAAAGCCCCTCACTGGCCCAGTCCACTAAAACTACCATGCTTACATTATTAACACAAAGAAAAGTCCTCATATATAATGAGTTAGCAAGGTACCTTGAGGAGCTTGAGATAGGGTAAGGATGCTTAAGCCTGTTAAATATTCAGCACTATAAGTTCTGCAGTTTATCATATTGCATAGAAACAGAATCAAGCTCATAATGCAGGTAATTCACAGCTCTCCAGTAAGATCACGTCTCTTGAATGGCTCAGTTTGACATTACTAATGCAGTGCTTTGTTAAAAAAATGTGACATGTTGCATATTTTCTATACAAAAATACACCACTGTGTACATCAAGGAAATAAATACTACACAGAATGCCTGTCAGTTGCTGGGTCCTAGCAAGCCCTCTTTTTGATTTTCTTCAGAGGAGGCTCAACACATGGAAGCTCCAAGTGCCATGGAGAAATGTACACAATGTCCGCTCAGACACAGACTGTTTAGAATTGCAATTATAACTGGCAAGACATAACACATGTCACACGACACAACAAAATGTTCTCTCATAACAACAAACAACACCAATGATTTTTTTCCACTGGAGAACACAAAATGACAGTCAGATGCCTGAAGAATTAGTGCAAAACATGTTCAAACTGCACATCAACACATTAAAAGACACCTATAAAGTGTAAGTGTATTAAAGCACATCTCTACAAATGTACAGATATGAATCAGAGCAGAAAAACACATTTATGTAGCAGCAGTACACTTTTATGATTATTTGTGTGTGTGTTGGCCCAGCAATGTCCCTTCCTCGCTCCTGACACATTTCCCTTATAGCCTCTGTGACTCTAAAATAGATTTAGGAAATTTGTAAAATTACGATATTCTATAAAAGATAACAGAGTTTCATTGTCGAGTACTGAAAGTGCCAGAGTTAACTTGATGTCATCAGTAGAAATTGATGTCCTACAAATGTCCAGAATGCCGTTTACTGTGAACAATTTCAATCTTGGGTGACCATGCTAACAGAATAACAATGAGCGGCATAGCTCCTGTACACTCTTAAAAGTTAAGGGGCCAAAGCGGTTCTTCAGAGCAGCACCATCGATGAACCACTACATGCCAGCCACTTCAAGTCTGTACCGCTCACGTATGTGGATTTCACTTTTACAAAACAACAAATCTTTTAATTCTTACGCCTCTTCATTGTTTGCGCTAATGCAATCTTTACTATCATTTTTTGAAATTTTCGAATTTTAGTACTTTCATTATCTCTAACCTGCTCTGCATGTGTATCACACCATTTTTGAATTCTTTATGACATTCTGCTTTGTCATCTACTCTTTATTTTTTATTTCCGGCCCCGGGTGTGGTTAAATCTCTTGGCACAAAGTCTCATCTCGCAGGACATGAAAGTATCTCTCTGAAAAAGTCAGGTCTCATCCCAGGGTTTTTTTTATTATAATACAGAGATATCAACAAGTGGGCGGCACGGTGGCGCAGTGGGTAGCGCTGCTGCCTCGCAGTTGGGTGACCTGGGGACCTGGGTTCGATTCCCGGGTCCTCCCTGCGTGGAGTTTGCATGTTCTCCCCGTGTCTGCGTGGGTTTCCTCCGGGCGCTCCGGTTTCCTCCCACAGTCCAAAGACATGCAGGTTAGGTGGATTGGCAATTCTAAATTGGCCCTAGTGTGTGCTTGGTGTGTGGGTGTGTTTGTATGTGTCCTGCGGTGGGTTGGCACCCTGCCCAGGATTGTTTCCTGCCTTGTGCCCTGTGTTGGCTGGGATTGGCTCCAGCAGACCCCCGTGACCCTGTGTTCGGATTCAGCGGGTTGGAAAATGGATGGATGGATATCAACAATTTTGCTTTTCTGTCCCAGTTCAGGATTTTGTGAACAGCCACATCAATTTAACCCCTTGTAGATGACTGTCGCAAAATCGCTTCAAACCGCTTCTGGCCTGAATGCAGCCAAAGTGGTGTATGTATCCCGCCAATGCCGATCGATGCGTATTCGATACGTACCAAGGATTGTATTGGAAGCACTGGTCACTCCATCTAGCAGTTATAATGGAAACTACATCCGCCTAATGGAAGCGAAGTGTTGGCGTGGCCGTGCATGTGGATTTTGGCTGCTAGTTTCAGGAAATTGTCCAAATTTGAGGAAAGTTGTGCTAAGATAAAAATACGTACCAGATTATTGTTTAATTGTGTGCTATATTCAAATTAAAAATCTCCACTTAATTTAGCATCTGAAAGACAGCAAAAACACAAATAATTTCTTTTTTTATGTAATTGTAAACAAATGTAGGCAACAAGGGGTTAAACTACAAAAGAAATTTAGGTGATGATTAATTTTAGGGGTTGTTCCTGCCTTGCACTCAATGCTTGCTAATATTTGCTCCAGCTTCTCCATTACTCTTCTCTGGATAAGTGGGTTTAGAAGATGGATAGATGGTTCAATATCTGATGGGAATTCCCTGTCCTGCCTCTTTGTTCATGGGCTCTGTTGCAGGTTGTGTAAGGCCCATTGTGACATTCCCTCTGACTGTCAATGCCACGCACCCTTTACTCTGAGAGCCTGTTTTTCATTTAAGTCCACTGTGGACTTCGTAGTTACCCAGACATGAGTACTATGAACCAAAAATGGACTTTCACCTTGCCAACCTCATATCTTTGACACTTTAAATGGAAAAGGTATTAGTTATTTATTTATTTTTTTTGTTCTTTATTTTGCCTTATACAATTTTTTGTATTAGGAATTTGTTAGTTTTTGCATACCCCTTGGGGATTCGAACCCGCAACCTTCTGGATACCAGCACAGATCCTTAGCCTCAGAGCAACCACTCCGCCCCTAAATTATATTATGATATAATATTAACAAACAAATAAGAGAAATAAAGATTTGTAATACTGAGATTAAAAATGCAGGGACAGAAATTTGGGTGAGCAGAAGTGAAACAAACAAGAAGTCAATGAAATTAATTCAAATCAAAATCGGGAGAGCAAACACTAGAAATATGTGTTTAGTATCTCTATCTTTCAGGTTTTGGCCCCTACAGTAAATACCAATAACTGACTGTTAATTCTTACTAAACACCTCAATTCAGTGTCTTTCTCCATCTGATCAGATCTCTGTCAAAAAGGAAGTACAGGAAAATGAGAAGAGCTTCACTGACCTGATTCGCTGTATTAAGGAAACTCGCAGGAAATTGACAGAAAGGATGAGAGAACAAGAGAAGAGAGAAGTGGAGAAGGTCAAAGGAGTCATGGAACAGCTGGAGAAGGAGATCAAAGAGCTGAAGAGGAGAGACACTGAGTTGAAGGAGATTTCAGAGACCAAGAACCATGTCCACCTCCTGCAGGTGACAGCGACACTTCACAGGGTGTCTGATCAGACTGGGGTGTATGGGACGTGAGAACATTTAGAGGGAAATCCAAATAATATGAGAAGTTTTTACAACCTTACAGGAATAGGCCATTCAGCCCAACAGAGAGCATCTTCCTGTATTCACCCAATACAAAGTGCCACTTTCACCTGCACTACAGGTGACTTTTCTCATACATCTACAGTTCTCTCTTCAGTTTAGAAGGTGACACATGCCTTTGTAACTCCCTTCTTATCTTTCAAGCCCATCTTCTTTGTCATCTCTTAATCTCTGTTGGCTTAAAGTAAAACATTCGATGCCTTCAGTATTTCCTCACAACTCAAACCTCAAAGCCCACATTAGTGTCTCTTTTATCAACTCTGCTGTTTTGTCATTTTTATACTATCAAACCTCTAAAATATCCCTAATGTATAATCACATAATTTCTTCAATTCTGACCACACACCCTACATCCTATATAGCTCACCTTTCCAGTAGCCAAGTCTGTCTGGTTGAGAATGATGATGAGTCCACGAGAACTAGCAAGTCTTTCTCCTCAGTTATACTTTATAGCTTCATATACTTTATATATATATATATATATATATATATATATATATATATATATATATATATATATATATATATGTGTATATATATGTATATATATATACTTTATAGACCATCCATTGCTTAATTAAATTAAATGTTTTTCTTCCTTTGTGTTCGTCATTGTTAATTAAATTAACATAAGAAATATGAAAAAATAGCAGCTTTTCCTGCTAGAATCTCAAATTTTGACCACAGTGACTTGTGTTTTGTTCTTATTTCAGTTCTGCATCCACCTGCACACTGAGCCCTCATTCTCTTTATTTGTAGTTTATAGTCTTATAACCCATCACTCATAGAGATCTGTGTCAAAAAAAAAGCTGTGATTGATAATATCATGCATTCTAATATATATAAAAACACCTTTTCAGAAGAGGGGTCTTCCCAACTAAACCCTGTTCAACATGGACAACACAGATCCCATAAATAAAAAAGACATTTCTTTTTGTAACAAATGTATTTTTTTTAAATTTTCCTCTTTGAAATCTCATCCCCTCTTCCCTCCTGATGCAGAATTTCATGTCTCTTTGTGTCCTTCCTGATGATGGAGACTCACCCAGCTTCATTGTCACTGCCGATTTCTATTGTGAGGACCTAAGGAAGGAGCTGTCATCTCTGCAAAAGAGTGTGGAGAAGATCAGCCAGCACAACATCATGACATCAGTTCCAACAGGTATGGCATCTGCTCACGTTGTGTTCATTGGTAAAGTCCTTTAGAGGGACCAGAGGGACAGTAAGAGGGCATTAAGAGGACATACACATGAAGATGGCCTGCTCTTTCACATTTATTTGTCAGTTTTTCTGTATTCTCCTGTATGTGGAGTGTTTCACTGGGACTAATAAAGCCTCACTTGCAGTGTAAATCAGTGCTTTTGAAAGTTTAACAAAAGTGTTATACTTCTGATAGAATTTCTATATAATTTTATAAAAAACTATTTTATCATTTAAAATTGTTATTTATTTAATTTACTTTGAATGAGGATCAATAAAAACATGATTAAATCCAGTGAAGAAGTACATGAAACCAACCAGTTCTTTATGGGATGCTGAAATCTCATTTGGTTCCTGCAGAATAAACTGTCTTTACTGCCTCTGTTACTAGCTGGTAGGTGGCATTTCAGATTGAACCAGCAGGAAAATCATTGAATATAAGGTTTAAGTGTTGAAAGGTCAACACCTCAGCTCGATTGAGCTCATTGTGTGGCATGTTAGCATTTCCGACAGGAATGGTGTCCTTCAAGGCTTATTTGTCTCAAAGACTTTTACTATGGACACGGTCTGTTACATGTATCTATCAAATTGTTTAGGATGGATTGCACATTTCCAAAATGTAACCACCCTCTAAATTCTCTCCCTGAGACACAATACACTTGTCCCACCGCTTTTTCCATTGTTCAAAATATTTCTGAAACTCCTGCAAAGTGATAGCCTTCAGTGCCTCCATTGTTTGCTTCTTTTCCTCCTCTACATCCTGAAAACGCTTTCCTTTAAGGTCCCTCTTCATTCTTGGAAATAAGAGAAAAATCACAGGGTGTAAAGGTCCATTTTTTTGGGTTAGCATGGAAACCGTTGCAATCCCATTTTTCGTGAGAAACTGCTGCCAACAGAAAAATGCTGTTGTTGTGATACAGAAGCCACTCGCCTGATCACAGCAATTCAGGTCATTTTCTCCGCACTGCATCACACCATCGTTTGAGCACTTTAAGGTAAAAACCCTTGCCTGGCTCAAAGCTTCTTCTTTGAAGGCCTCTTGAAGCATTCTGACAGCTTCTGCTACTGTTTTCCCCAAAAGGAAACAAAACTTGATGCAAACACATTATTTTTTTCAAGTCTGCCATCACAAAATCGATGTAGACATCAACAGTGGCTCAAGAAAAGAAATTTCACCTACCTTACAGACCTTTCCCCAAGGATGCTGCTTGGCCAAATGATGCACAGGGCAGTCAATATACGCACCTGGAAGGCAAACGTCACAACTCCAGAAAAAAATTCTTGTTATTTTTGGGTCCCCCCTCATATGCTACAAAGAGTTTTCCATGCTAAAACATGTTATTATTGATTTACAAATATGAGGTTCATGTTAGAACTCTGACAACTTCAGGACACACTAAATATTGGTCTGACTCCACTTGTTTATGTCATTTGACTCTTTTTGGTTTGGCCTCAGTGTCCCCTCCCATCCCACTAATCACATGAGTACATTGGCACATTTACTTGGAGGAGCCAGGGTTCATTTTATTTAAGATGGTTTCCAATCTAAACAAAAGGATCTTTTATTTTACACCAAAACATGTCATCCAAACTGGCTAGTCAAATATTTAGACTAATGTTTAGGCGCTAGCTCTTCAGTCTAAAATTTTCAAACTGTTTATTGTCCCAGACTTAGTTTTGCTGCAACTTACATCCATAATCATCTGCAGGGCGTCAAATGTGTCACACTACAAGAGTAACTAGACTAGATTAAATGCACATTTAATCAGGAAAGTAAAACAATGTTTGATATTAAAAGCCAGAGACTCTGTGGTTAAATCCAAAGCACCAAACTTTAAATGACATCAAAATGATAATTGGCAGAAGTTAATAACCAAAGCCATACAGTTACCAAAACTTTGACACAAAACCATTAATGAAGCTGGTTGAGGTGGGGAGCTCTTCATATAGGGACTGTCGTCTACTGGTTTAAATGTAGAAAAATCTTGAAATGAGAAGAGAGAGTTATCTTGTAAATAACAGGATGCATTTGAAAATAATGCAATGAGCTATTTAATGTATTTTAAAGTCATTTAATGGGATGCAGGTCTTAGCCTCATGTCTGGTGCGGAGAGTCACACCTTCTAGCAGGCCTACAATTGCACAGCTCATTTACGATGTTATAATCAGCAAACCATTTAGCAAAGGTTCCCATCATCAAAAGGTTCTCCCAAATTAGTCTTCAGGTATCCCACAGCCTAGTTAAACATTTCAATGAACTAGAACTGGAAGAGTTGCTAATTCAACAAGTGGTGGCTTAAAAGGTGACAATTTAATTGCATAATTTAAAAAAGAGAACACAGTCAATGGTAAAGCAGATTTCTAATTCAAAATCACCCACAAATATTATAGCAGCACTAACAAGTTAATGAATGACAGAACAACACAAGGGGCATCTATTAACCTAAAAAGCATTCCTCAGAACTCATAATGTGCCTTGGTGGACTTTTTTACTCGCTGCTCTTTCTAATGCACATTAAATTATATGAACTCCTTAAATCAAGTTTTGTAAAAAGAACTGAAACTGCTATTTAGTTAAGTAGAGAAGAAATTATTTGGACAGTGTGAAGAGACCAAAAATAATTATAAAGTTTTGAGGAATCCCCCTGCATATTGTCAGCAACATAAATAACTGAAAAACAGTAACCATTCAAGACTGAGCCCAAATGTGCCTGGGTGAGTGGAGTTCTTGAGCTTAATAGCAGTTCAACAAAAAGAGGTGGGACATGGGCGGAAGTGAGGTTGGCAGAAGGGTGTGGTCTGATGTTGAAAGTAGGTGGGGCTTTAGTTGTTCTTTCCTTCTGGGACTCTATGGAAGAGGGAGAAAAGGCATTAGTGCATTTCAGCAAGCTCTGACTCTGTATCTTACCCTAAGTTAAGCCCTAAAACTGCCTCCCATGCGTGTGTGTGAGGACAGATTATTCTTTATTGTAATCTCACTGAGTTCCTAGTAAACCATAAAAGGGCAGAGACAGCCATCTTTCTTTAACACCAATTGGCAGAATGTCTCAAATTTTAAAGATTTTCTACAATACTATTTTCCATTGCTTGAGATTCTGGCCTTGGTAAAGTGTAAATGTTTCCTTTAGATAAAGGGGCAACAATTAAGAAGGTCAACTGCACAATCATAGTCCTGTGATGTAGGAGATGTAAAGACCATTTCTTGTTAAACACATCACTAAAATCTTCATATGGAGGAGGCAATGTCTCAACAGTCAAATGCTGAATGTGAGGCACTTTGACCTGCCGTAAATAGTCCTTAAAGTAAACATTTCCCCTCATTCTCTTGCTTTAGTAAACCAATTAGTCTGTGGTTTAGTTTTTTTGAACCCAGAAAAATCCAATAATTACAAATGGAGTAAAACACTAAATAAAAAAAAAGATGAACTCTTTAAAATGCCCTATTTGTAAATGTAGAGAAGGTGTTCTATATTATAACAAAAAAGCAACAAATAACAAAATCACTGCAGACAGAATTAATGAATTTACAGTCTTCACAGACGTCACTAAGCAATCTCCTCAAGGGGTCTAACCACAATTGCCTACCCCACCAATCCTAACATAGGGTGGGCTTTTTAGTTTGATGGCACTTTAGGGCAAGATGTAGCCATGTAACCAGAGCCATGACAATAACTACATTCAGTGCTTTCTCTCAAGTTCAGCATGCATTGGTGTAACGTAACCCTGCACTTCTTGTGATCGCCTGAAAATCCACTTGGATGTCGGATGCCAGGTCCTCTTCTGTGACTGTCTGGTTTAAAGGTTAAAGTATCTCCCATACACACAAAGCACTAAAAAGACAACACCATCACAACATATCTTAGAGAATGTGGTCTAAGAGTAACACAACTGTGCTTCATAGCACAAGTCAAAGCAGGCTAGGTCCATCTCTGAAAACAAGGGCAAATAAAATGAAAAGTAATTCACTTGGATGGTCTTACCAGCTCCAGCTGTATATAATAACCAGTCCAACTTTCTGTAACCTGCTCAGTATTCAGCTTACGGTGACCATTAGTCCTTCAGAAACTTCAATATAGATCTTCTCTAATACATACAATGTCCCATTTTATGCTTTCTATATATAAGTTTGAAAACATTTTCCTCATCTTCTATCAATTTCTGTTACTGAAGAGATGCAGGCTAATATTCAAATAGGATTTCTAGATTTTATTAACAAAATTCAAGGAATTTACAATTTTGTGATGTCAGGGGGTAAGAAAAGAAAAGGATCTTTTGTTGAAAACTTCACAAAGGGTATGTGAAGTTTTGAATGTGTGCAGGGATGTTATCATTTAGTTAAACATTGTAAGAAAATGTATATTGGGCACACATACACATGTCAATCTAGAATGTATCTGATGTGTGTCCTCAACAGGGATCTACCTCATTAGGTCACATTTACTGGGAAAGCTGGATTATTTTAGCTTGGAATTTCTGCATATATTTTACATTTACATTTTAAATCTAAAATCACTCCCGACAATTTGATAGCAGTATTTGGGATGATGTTATGTGAGGAAAAGTCATTGGTGGTATTCTATACTACACTGTTTGTGTAAAGACTCCTCTTGCTTGTTTGGAGTAATTCAAATTCATCCATAACAGGAATTGATATTATGTCCTACTGCAGAATTTTTTGAGAATGTTTTATAATTTGAAATGGATTTATTAATGATATCGCAAAAGAGCTGGCCAGGACTCTCACTGACATTTTCAATTGTTTTAATATATGTGAGGAACCACAGTTCTGGTTAATAGGAACATAAGAGAGATGACAAATAATAGGAGACCATCCAATCCATTTGTTGCTTGTTTGTGTATCTAATAGCAAAGTTGTCCCAATATCTTATCCAAATCCTTTGTAAAGGTTCTCAGGGTTTCTTTTCCAATTACATAGCTCGGTAGTATTTTTTTCCAGATTACCACAACTCTTTACGTAAAGTTGTGCATCCTGACTTCAGTTCTAAATGCACTTACCCTTAATTTCCACTGATGTCCTCAAGTACAAGATTCACCCTTAGGTTGAAAGAATTCTGCTGGATCTGCCTTTTTACCTTTGGGAATTTTGAAGACCTGGATTAGGTCCCCACACAGTCTCCTCTGCTCAAGACCAAACAGATTCAGTTCTCAGATTCTGTCACTCTATGACACACCCTCAAGTCCTGGGATGCACTTGGTTGATCTCACTAGTGCATTACATAGTCTGAGTATAACATCCCTTGATTTATATTCAACAGTTTTTATGATAGAACATAACCTTTGTAACAAAACACACAAAAACAAAGTCAAAGGTTTGGGACTGTCCCCGTTCAGTTGTGTAGACTGACATACTGAATAGGTCTTTACAGACCTGAGTCCAGAATAAAAATGACTATTACAGAAATGGCTGGCATATACTGTATATAATGAAACAACAGGAAGTGATGTAACAAGAAAGTGGCCTTCCGGGATCGGAGTGACATCATCGGGAGGTGGGACCTTGAGGGGTGAAACCGGAAGTGACATCATGGGGTATTCTTTAGCCGGAAGTGATTATTGGACTGGTTTTCAGTTGTTCTGCAGGTAATAGAGGAAAAAGAGTTAGAGTGCAGCGTCAACCCCTGGTCTGGCAGGAACACACAATTATTTGGGCTCGTAAAGTGTTTCCCAATTGCACATGTGTGACATCTTTTATTTGCCTTTTTAATTGCTTCTACACATGTCTCAGATGATGAAAATATTCTGCCAGCATAAACCTTTGAATTCTTTCCAGAGGTCTCTTCCTGTAGCTCAATGTCTTCCATCGTGTATTTATAATTCACATTCCTTTTGTTCACGTGAGCATTATTCACATTTCTACATTAAACTCTATTTTCCAAGTGTTCATCCAGTTCTGAAGTTTTTCTAGGTTTGTCTGAATTGTTTTCACCTCCTACATAGTGTCTGTCATTCATTCCTCCAAGTTTAGTGTCATCTGCGCATTTCACAAGTTTACTAATCACAAAGGAATCAATGTCATTAACATCAATCTGAAAATGGAAGAAGACGTGAGCCACGATGTTAATTAACCAATGGGGGTCTTTATTAACCTTTTAGGTTTAGGACATTTGTAATAGAATGAACACCAATTCATTCGTTCAGAACAGTTTTATAAGTAAATACTACTTAGGTATGAAAGAAAATAAATAAACTCAGGATACCTGAATCCATAAATCCTGTTTCCCAGGCCTTTTAAAATAGTGGGTGCTGTTTGTCATAGCTCTTGCAGACTAGGTTAAAAAAGAAAAAAATAAAGTTTACATTTTAATTATCCAAAGTGAGTAAAGTAAGGGGGCCATGTATGTGTTTGCTTGACTTTTTTTTTAATCTTAATGGATTTTTTTTCTTCTTGAACACAATCACTGTATGGTTGTATAGGTTACTCTTAGTGTATTTATGTTGAACTGTTCGATATTGTATGGGATATTTTTCTCTTAAATAAAAAAAATTGAAAAAGCTGTCTTAATTGAAATGATGCAAATTAGATAAATTTTAATAAAGTTGCAAGTTCACTGGATTGCATGGACTGAAAGTATCGACCGGCAAAAGAAAGCTCTGGATAAGAAGGAGTCTGATTACTACTATAGATGAGAATATGAAAACCCCTGAGCTTTACGTAGAACAACAGCTAACCTAAAAATACAAACATTATAACCAGCATAACTCTACGTAGAATTAGTAAAGGAATACCATCAATGACAGATAATGATAATTTTGATAACAAAAGCAGTCAGCCTCGAGCTTTAACTGCATTGCATCAAATTAGCTAACCTCTTGCATTTGTCAGCTAAATAAATTAAAACAGGAGATTTTATATTTAATTTCTAAGATTCTAAGACTACTATATTAAATTCAGGCACAATTTTAAGTAGTTTGTTGAAAAAGTCACTTGCAGTTTTTGCACAGCCAATATTGGAAATAATACATTTTTATTAATTTCATTGTCCCTGATTCCTACTAACTAGCCATTGTTGGACCTTTTTAAAAGAATTCAGATTAAGATTAAAATGTACTTTGGAATATTGAACAAGTTCAGATTTACTATTTATGTATAAAGTTTTTAGAGAAAACAAAATGTTTACCAAACACGTCACTCAGGCTTTCTACTCGGTGACAGAACTGAGGTGGCTTCAGGTCACTTAACGAATAATGTTCTGATTTCCTCCAATGGCACCCTTATTAAGGTTTTAGTCGTATATGCAACGCTTGGCTTGTCAGATGCTGTCCTTGTGTGATTGACTTCTTATTTATCCTATTGTTTTAATGATCGGTCAGCGTCTGAAGGCTGCACTTGCTTATCCTGTCCTCAGTTTGAAGTGGTGTCCCTCAGAGTGTGTTGCACTCATCAGTTCTTTTTTCTCTTTATGTCTTACCATTAGAGATGTGATTTTGAAATAAAACATCAGCTTCTGTTTGTAGATTGATGGCACCCACCTGTATTTACATGCTTCTTTGCAAAAAAAAAGTCTTCTTCAGTTATGTGCATTGCTTTATTGAGATAAAACAATGAGTTAACGCAAAATATGCTTCTAAATTACAAAAAGAAGAAGACAAAGCTCTGTTATTTGGTGGTAACCCAGTAAACCAAAGCTGAATCCTCTTAAATTAGCAGGCTTGAAATTTAATTTGGCTGAATTTACTGGGAACTCAGGTATGTCTTTGACACACAGTTGTCTTTCTATTTTCTAAGATGTTTATTCTCTTCCTTAGAAATTCTGCAAAATGAAGATAGTGTCTCAGTTTGGTGGATCTCAAAAAGCTGCCATATTTTAAACAGAATTCACTTTAACAAAGCTTTATGGACTGGCTAATGCAAGATATGGCAGAAAGGACCAGAACGAAAATTAAGACATATAGTCAGTATAGAAATGTACATTTTATTTAATAAAAATCTCTGTGCAACATTTTATATAATAAGCATCTCTTTGTAACATTTTATATCATATGTAAAATCAATAACTGCAGTGGGTTGGTGCCCTGCCCGGGATTGGTTCCTGCCTTGAGCCCTGTGTTGGCTGGGATTGGCTCCAGCAGACCACCGTGACCCTGTGTTCGGATTCAGCGGGTTGGAAAATGGATGGATGGATGGATAAAATCAATAAGGGAGTGTAACTGCAGTTGATGAATCACTTCACTGGTTTCCAGTAAAGTTTAGAGCTGCTCTTAAAATCCTCCTCATCACATCTAAAGTAGTAGCTGGTGTAGCCCCCCTTAACTCACAAGATTTTGTTAGTGCCGTCCACTGGTCTAGAGTGGACAGTGTGATCTTCAGACATCCTTGAAGGTCTATGTTAAAGTAACTGAGTGTGGGAGACTGAGCCTTTGGGACACTCAACCTCCTAAATGATCATCTTGATGGTGTGTTCTTTTATTTGGTTTTTGAGGTCATTGTAGATGTTATTCACTTTTTAAGTCCTGCCCACTTTCCTTTTCCTCTCATTGTTATTGGCACTTTGTATAACTTTGAGTGGATGAGTTCTCGCCAATGATGTTGGACCTTCATTCGTTTTCCAGTGTTGTGATCCATTTCAGAATGAGGCAGACAGGGCCATTGGAATTTAGGGTTAAAAAGAAAAAAAAAGAATATGCCATGGAGTTTTCTGTTGGTATTGCGTTACAACATCATGTTTTGTGCTTTATATGTGTGTTATTTTAGTGTAATTATACAATATTTGTAATACATGTTTAAGAATTTAACATTACACAATGCCATCTTCACAGTTTCCATTCTTCTCTTTTCTTCTAATTTTCAGATCATGGAGCTCCAGTTTTCCCACTACAGCCTCCCGAACCTCAGAGCAGAGCCGCATTTTTACAATGTGAGTTTGTGCTTTGGCTGAATGTGTCCTCAGAACACAAACCTATCCAGTTTTTAAGGTGCAAACTATGCTGAAAGTAAAACTAGCAGAAAGTGCCATGTGAGTGTTGTGTTACTGACTGTGTTGTGTGAACTGATTGCGATGCTGGTGCTTCCTGGGAGAGAGAGATCAGGACAGGGATACCCCCAGGGGAGTCACAAGTGGGTCACAAGTATCAAGTGAACAAACATCACTAAGAGGACAAACACAAAAAGTCAAAAGAATCCTACCAGTTCTCACTTTCCTTGTTTTTTCTTTTACTTTTTCCTGTTTTTGTTTTTGAATCCACACTATAGAGATCAAGAGATAACAATAACAATGAAAAACCAGCAGTAATTGAATCTCAAAAAAACTGTAGATATACAACTTGTGACAAAAAAGAAAAAAAAATCAAGCTAGAAGCCTCTGGTCTTCATCTGATGAGTGCTGAAGGCCTTGGATATTTTATCTTGCAGGACCCCAGTGGCTAAGTTTAATGCCAAGGCCAGCAGGAGGCTCCACTGAACCAGAGGTAAAGAAAACATAGATGTGGCTGATTAAAGACCATTATATGAATGTCAGCCAGCACCTCTGTCTCTCTATCCTGCATGAAATGGAAGAGAACCCAACCTTTGACTGGTGAAGACATTTCCTATAATGTACCACCAGGGGTTTATTAAGATCTGACAATTCTGGCTTGTTGGCTGTGCTCTTAGAACTGTTGTGTATTTGTGCCAGTGGAAATGGCAGGTTTGAAGACTTTTGAATAGCAAGGACTGGGAAATAAACAGTCGTTTAGAGGTGGAACACAATGAAAATCACTCTGAGAGTTGACCTGTCATATTCAGGGAGCCAGTAACACCACAGCATTAAAGCAAAACCAAAGCTGTGAGTCAGATGTCTAAATAGAGCGGAGGTCCTAATATAAGCATATGTCCTTTCCCTAACTAAATGCGATTCTTACTAAAGATTTTTGTATTTTCTAAAAGCTTGGATGCTGATGTTCACACCCTGCCCGGTTTTATAATGATGCCATTGTAATGCGTGACATGATGAGTGCCATGTTATCAGCAGCCATACATGTATAACTCCTCCCAGGACGCAGGGTGATGTTAATGGTAAAGTTAAATGAATGCTGCAACCAGGAACTTGTTTGAATCTTCATTAGATACAGCTACAGTTTCAATGCCCACAGATTCCACATTCACAGATTTCCTCACTTGTTTTCTTTTGTTGCCTTTCAGACTTCATTCCCCTCACAATGGACCCCAACACAGTCAATTGTTACCTGCGCCTATGTGAAAAGAACAAGAAGGTGACATGGGAGACGACAGAAACTGAATATCCTGATCACCCTGACAGATTTGACTACCTCAGCCAAGTTCTGTGCAGAGAGGCTCTGACTGGGAATCGCTGCTACTGGGAGGTGGAGTGCACTGGAGATTATGTGTCAGTCGGGGTCTCATATCAAGGACTGAGCAGGAAAGGAGTAGGGAATGAGTGTGGCCTTGGGAACAATGACAAGTCCTGGTGTTTATCCTGGGTGAATTCCCAGTACTCTGTGTACCACAATAACAAAGAGACTGTAATCAGCGCCCCCTACAGCCCCAGAATAGGTGTGTATCTGGACTGGCCTGCTGGCTGTCTGGAATTTTATAGCATCTCACACACAATGACCCTCTTGCAAAGGTTCAACACCTCCTTCACTGAGCCGCTCTATCTGGGGTTTTGGCTTGGTTGTGACTCCAGTGTAACAATCTGCCCTCTGATTGCATGTGAATTCTGACCATTACCCTCCACTGGTCACCTGATGTCCCCACAAGTGCAAGTGCTCTTCATGCTTGTAGTTTGGGTTCAAAATGAATTTAACAGGATGGTGGCAGTACATGTGTGACTGGGAATGAGTAAGCAAAGCATGTGCAGCCATTAACTGTTTAATTATTCTATCCTTCACGCCAGTCCCAGTGAAGCATACAGCGAGCGGCAGGAAAAATCCATGAGCGGAGAGCCAGATCCTTGCTAGCACTGCAACACCGTGTCCTTAACTTGCGTACGACAGGGTATGAGGTACCGTGGAAATGTGTGTGGCTTTACGCCAAGTTTAGGTTTTATACATCACAATTTGAACGTGAAATGTTCTTACGCAACATTTCTGTGTATATGCACCGTTTATACATGAGGCCCCTGGTGTCCCACTCCACTCGGCTAATTAACCCAAAACAACTGCAAAGGTGACCTGGGCCTTTAAATGGTCTCTCAGTCTGGTTCAGTAGGCCACACAATCATGGGGAAGACTGCTGACTTGACAGTTGTCCAGAAGACAGTCATTGAGACCCTCCACAAGGAGGGGAAGCCACAAAAGGTCATTGCTAAAGAAGCTGGCTGTCACAGAGTTCTGTATCCAAGCATATTAACGGAAAGTTGAGTGGAAGGAAAAAGGTGCACAGCCTTGAGAAGACTGTGAAGCACAGCCCATTCAAGAATTTGGGGGAGATTCCCAAGGAGTGTACTGCGGCTGGAGTCGGTGCTTCAAAAGCCACCACATACAGATGTATCCAGGATGTGGGCTACAACTATCACAGCATTCCTTGTGTCAAGCCACTCCTGAACCAGAGACAACATCAGAAGCATCTTACCTGGGCTAAGGTGAAAACAGACTGGACTATTGCTCAGTGGTCCAAAGTCCTCTTTTCAGATGAAAGTCAATTTTGCATTTCATTTGGAAATCAAGGTCCCAGAGTCTGGAGGAAGAGTGGAGAGGAACAGAATTCAAGTTGCTTGAGGCTCAATGTGAAGTTTCCACAGTCAGTGATGATTTGGGGAGCCATGCCATCTGCTGGTGTTGGTCCACTGTGTTTTATCAAGTCCAAAGTCAGCACAGCCATCTACCAGGAAATTTTAGAGCACTTCATGTTTCCCTCTGCTGACAAGCTTTATGGAGATGCTAATTTCATTTGGCACCACTTGGCGCCTGTCCACTGCCAAAAGTATCAATACCTGGTTTAATGACCATGGTATCACTGCGCTTGATTGGTCAGCAAACTCACATGACCTAAACCCCATAGAGAATCTATCAAGAGAAAGGTGAGAGACACCAGACCCAACAATGTAGATGAGCTGAATGCCGCGATCAAAGCATTCTGGGCTTCCATAACACTTCAGCAGTGCCACAGGCTGATTGGCTCCATGCCATGCCACACTGAAGGAGTAATTCATGTAAAAGGAGCTCCGACCAAGTACTGAGTGCATACATGGACATACTTTTCAGTAGGCCAATATTTCTGTATTAAAAATCTTTTTTTTTATTGGTCTTATGTAATATTTTAATTTTCTGAGATACTGAATTTTGAGTTTTCATTACCTGTGGGTCATAATCAGCAAAATGAAAAGAAATAAATGCTTGAAATATATCACTTTGTGTGTAATGAATCTATATAATACCAGTAACGGCGCACTGCTATAACGATAACATGCAGTAAATACACTTGACTTGAGCATTCATAGTTTTCATACTCTTTCTTTCTCTGTACATTTAGCATTTGTTTGCTCAGAGGTTTATGTTCTTGCTGCTTCCTGAGCAGCTCTTCTTTTCTCCATCCTAGCGGCCCGCTTCTTCTCTTCTTCCGTCGGCATCTTTTTGCATTAAAACTGATTAAGTTAGTGTTTGTGTTGCAAGTACTTAGTACATTTTATTTAATGTTTCACTTAAGCTGGCACTCAAGTCTTCAATCTGTCTCAAGAATGATTTAAGATATGAAGAGGTAGGGGAAGTGAGGGCAAAGTTGGTAGGGATGAGAACGGCGCCCATACACATGCATCACACGGCTACCCTATTGGCTGCTGCCGAGAGTTGATTCTACAATAAAATAAAATAAAAATAAAAAGAGGAATAACCTTGGAGGTCAATCATCACCCCGAAAGCAGATAGTAGACGTAATGTAGAATATGTGTTCCAAATTTCTGGTCAATAGGTCAAACGGTTTGCGAGCTACAGGTGATTTAAAATCCTGGACAGACAAACGGAGAGCCACGGTAGCGGATTAGGAGTTTCACTTTTTGAATTGAATTATTGAAATAAATTAACTTTTTGATGATATTCTAATTTATTGAGATGCACCTATAAATCTTACAATAGCAAATGTTGCAAACTTAACATAGGGATTTTCTGACACTCAGACATTTTGTTACAAAAACAGCTTTTAAGGGTTTGTTTAAATGTAAGTATCCCAAATAATTATGGAATTCACAAATTCAACACTACATATATACGGTAATAATCTTTGAATTTTTATTTTTAGTATTATTTTAAGAAGTATTTTTCAGTTGCTGGAGAAAAAATATCAGAGAATAAATTTAAAATGTGCACATGGTCAGATAAATTTGATAGTCCATGATGATCTCATTCTTAATAAAGCCTATGCTAAAATTAAAAGTGGGCGCAAGGCAGAAAACAAACCCCGAGCAGGGCGCCAACCCACCGCAAGGCACACACATACCCACACACCAACCATGCAATTTAGGATCGCCAATGCACCTAACTTGCATGTCTTTGGAATGTGGGAGGAAACCGGAGCACCCAGAGGAAACCCACGCAGACACGGGGAGAACATGCAAATTCTACGCAGGGAGGACCCAGGAAGCGAACCTGGGTCTCCTAACTGCGAGGAAGCAGTGCTACCACTGCACCACTGTGCCGCCCCCATATTTTAATATGCAAATCAATATAAATATCACCTTCTGTTTAGTGTTTGGACAGTTGTAATATACACAGAGATTTCAGTGGTAATAGCTACACCTAAAGATATAGAAATAACAAGAATGAACCAAAAACAGACTTTTACTTTCTAAGTTATCTGATGTGTAAACCAACGAACCAACCAGGGTAAAATGTGTGCATTGATTGACATTGTATGTAAATTCAATAGTTTATAAAATGAGCACCTGTCCTTCGTTTCTTTGACCATTTCGGATAATACTCTGACAGACATGCTGTGAAGAATGCTCCCCCTTAAGCATTCCCCTGCGAGCCGGATTACCCTTGGGGAATCTCACCACCTGGCTGTAGTGCCGTAACTGACGCTCCCTCACAATGCAGGTAATTTGGAACTCTGTGAGTAACCACTCATTCAACACAAAGTCAAACCAGCGGTACCCAAGGATTCTCCGAAGAGGCACAAATGAAGGAGTCCAGTCTTCATCTCAGGTCACTGGATAGCATGCATGTCTCGAAGCTATATAGCAAAGAATGAAGCACCAGGACTCTAAAGACTTGGATCTTCATCCTTTTGAAGATATTGGGAGCACCACACACCCCTTTCCAGTGACCTCATGAACCCTCCCCCCCATGCTCTCCAAGTCTGTCTACTGACTTCATAGGAAGAGTCACCAGAGACATGAATGTCACTGCCAAGGTAAGTAAACCTGTCAACGAGGTTGACACTCTCTCTTCAGACAGACAAATTGCTGATGGCCATGCCCAAGAGGTCATTAAAGGCCTGGATCTTGGTTTTTATCCAGGACCCTCATAGGCCCAGACACTCAGACTCCTCGCTCAGTCTCTTGAGATCCCCCATCAGAGCCTTCATTGACTCTGCAAATATAATAGCATCTTAGGCACAGTCAAGATTAGTGAATCTCTCTTCACCAACAGATGCCCCACAGCCACTGAACCCCATGACCCTGCCCAACACCCAGTCCATACAAGCACTAAAAAGAGTAGGAGCAGAACACACTGCTGATGAACCTCAGAATACACTGGGAAAAACTCAGAGGGTCTGCACAACACTCACAGTACCCGTGTATAGGCCAGCCATGATATTCAGCACTTTTGGGGGATCCCACAAAGTCTCAGGATGTCCCACAGGGTAGCTTGATCATCCGAGCTGAATGTTTTACAAAAATCAACCAAGGCCTCAAAGAAACTCTGCTGATATTTTCGTCTGTGCTTGATGAAAACCCCTGATGCCAGGATGCGATTGATGGTAGACCTCTTAAGTGTAAAACCAGACTGCTCCAGTCACTAGAAGGTGAGTAAGTGATCACAGATCCTATTGAGGACGACCCTAGCAAGGACCTTACCAAGCACCGAGAACAGTGTTATCCCCCTGTTGTTGTCGCAATCCAGGCGATCACCCTTCCCTTTCCAGATAGGGGTGACAAGTCCCATTTTTCAGTCAGTTGGGATGACACAAGTCTCCCAAATGGAAGCAAGATTGCTTGCAATGCCAGGAGGACAGTCTGACAACCACAGTACCACAGAGCCCTGCAGCCTTCCTTACCCTCATCTGGTTCATCATCTGTGAAATCTCAGTGGGACTGGGGGGTTCACAGCTAATTAATGGATCACCTTCAAGAACCGTTGATCCAGAGATATCTAACGTCCTAGGCAGAGGATCAGTTTTAAACAGCTGTTCAAAGTAGCCAATACAACAGGTCACAACAGCAGTATCATCTGTAAGGACCGTTCTATCAGCTGCCCTGGACAATGGACATTCACATATTAAACTTGCAAATGTTTATTTATTTATTTATTGATCAAATTGCTGTATTATCTATCCTACCAGTTTGTATCCTTGATTTTTATGTTTCTGCTGCTGTATGTGTAGCTGACTGGAATCTAGGCTTTCTCCATATTGTATCAAGGACAGTCAAGTCAGACACACATAGGGGCAAAACAGAATTTTTCTGTTTTTCTCTAACAGCATCCACCATGCTTCTCCTTCATTAATAATTAAGTTAACACATTACATATGAGGGACGTTCCAATAGTTTCCACACTTTTTTTAACTTTATTTATTGAGGATTTCAAAAACAAATTCCATCACTTTCCTACATAGTCACCTTCTTTTGTGATGCTATTTTCCCCGCGTCGTACCAACTTTTTAATACCCAATTACTACTCCTCCTCCCACCTTCACCGTTTTCAACGAAAATATTAAAGTGCGGAAACTTTTTGGATGTCCCTCCTATTAAACTATTAACAAAATATTGTTCAGATTTTCCAGAGAAAACTATTTTCAATACGCATATGTAATGGGATAGAATTCAGTATTCTAAAGAAAATGACATTTCTGTGTGTTGCTTAGTGTAATGGGATATAAACCAGTGTTTTAAAGAAAAGGCAGAATTTCTGGAAAATTCTGCTACAGGTTATTGTTGATGGCTGTCTACAGGACATAAATATTTACCTGCCTTGCTCTAGTCGGACTGCATTGATTTAGTATTTCATCTACACACATTGTGGGGATACAGAACTGTCTGCTTCCTTTGAAAATTAATGAGTTCTGGGGACATAGGTTTCTAATCAAGTACTCAAAGTAATGTAGAGGAAATTGGCTTGCACTGATTGCCATGTTGATCTATGCAGAAATTGAAGCATTTATATATTTATGGGTAAAAGAGAAAAAAACAGAACAGAGAAGTATGGTCTGGGACTTGTGACTGCTGCCTGCTTCTTTTATGCTTTTTTTCACCATATCGCTGTGGCTACACCCTGTAGCAACAGTGGCTTGTTGTAATACATAGCCCTACACAATAAAAAAAATCTCACTTTATAATCTTTATACCTTTTCAGAAACAAAAGAAAAAAAAGAACAGGGCGTCACACAAACAGCTTTTCCCCTATGCCTATTAAATAATAAATAAAATCAATTTCAAATTATTGCAAACAAAACTATTAATACAAAATAAATAAAATAAGATCTAGAATAAAATCTACATCTGGTTATATTATACACAGTGCCGAATTACATTAACATGCACGCTAAAAAAAATAACCATTAACCTTTCCTTAATTTTCAAAAGTAAACATGCAAAAACTACATGTAAGAGCTTGGGAAAGATACACCTGACTTAATATACACTCGAACATTTCCAAATAATATACACAACAAATAAAATAAAAATCAGAAAAGTTTAGGGAGAGCTGAAAACACCACCTACCCCTAACAGCACCCACCAGGCCTCTGGCAGCTGAGCCAAGACACGCAGTGCATGTAGGTTGTGAGGTTTAACATGAATTAACGCCTATACTATAAAATACTGTACGATTGGTATACCACTAACTATTTACAAGAATAATGGATTTTAGCGAAGTTCACAACTAAAACAAAACAAAATTACAAGTGACAGATTGCACTTTGCTACATAGTCAGTCATTACCCAACCCGCTATATCCTAACGCAGGGTCACGGGGGTCTGCTGAAGCCAATCCCAGCCAGCATAGGGCACAAGGCAGGGAACAAATCCCAGTCAGGGTGCCAGCCCACCACAGAACACACACACACACACACACACACCAAGCACACACTAGGGACAATTTAGGATCACCAGTACACCTAACCTGCATGTCTTTGGACAGTGGGAGGAAACCGGAGCACCCGGAGGAAACCCACGCAGATACAACAACAACAACATTTATTTATAATGCACATTTTCATACAATTAATGCAGCTCAAAGTGCTTTACATGATAAAAAAAGAGAAAAAAGACAAAATAAATAAGAATTAAAATAAGGGAACACTAATTAACATCAAATAAAAGTAAGGCCCAATGGCCAGGGAGGACAGGAAAAAACAAAAAAAAAACTCCAGACAGCTGGAGAAAAAAAAAGAAATCTGCAGGAGTTCCAGGCCACGAGACGCCCAGCCCCCTCTAGGCATTCTACCTAACATAAATGACCTCAATCAGTCCTCATTGTATTCAGGGTTCTCATGGAAGGACTTAATGATGACGGTCATGTGGACTTTTGGCCTTTAATCCATCAATGTAGGGACATCATGATGCTTTGATTAGGTGGTGGTGGCACAGATTGCCACCACAGAAACCGGAAAAAGAACAGAAGAGAAAGTAGGGGTTAGTACGGATTTTGGAGCCGCCATGAATAATAATGATAATTGATTGAATATACATGTTAAAGTAATGTGTTTTCAGCAGTGATTTAAAGTGCTCCACCGTATTAGCCTGGTGAATTCCTATTGGCAAGCTATTCCAGATTTTAGGTGCATAACAGCAGAAGGCCGCCTCACCACTTCTTTTAAGTTTAGCTCTTGGAATTCTAAGCAGACAGTCATTTGAAGATCTAAGGGTACGATTTGGAGTGTAAGATGTAAGACATTCCGAAATATAAGATGGAGCGAGATTATTTAAGGCTTTGTAAACCATAAGCAGTATTTTAAAGTCAATTCTAAATGACACAGGTAACCAATGTAGTGATATCAAAACTGGAGAAATGTGCTCGGATTTTCTTTTCCTACTTAAAATTCTAGCAGCTGCATTCTGCACTAGTTGCAATCGCTTGATGTCTATTTTGGGTAGTCCTGAGAGGAGTGCGTTGCACTAATCTAGTTGACTGAAAACGAAAGCGTGAACTAATTTCTCAGCATCTTGCAATGCTATAAGAGGTCTAACTTTTGCTATATTTCTTAAGTGAAAAAATGCTCTCCTAGTAATCTGATTAATAATGTGATTTAAAATTCAGGTCAGAGTCAATAGTAACCCCTAAATTATTTACCTCTGTCTTGACTTTTAATCCTAATGCATCAAGTTTATTTCTAATAACCTCATTATATCCATTTTTGCTAATCACTAAAATTTCTATTTTCTCTTAATTTAGTTTGAGAAAATTACTAGTCATCCATTCAGAAACACAAGTAAGACATTGTGTCAATGAATTAAGAGAGTTGGGGTCATCAGGCGCTATAATGGAAACATATAAATCAAAAAGAGCAGCGGACCCAGGATAGAGCCTTGTGGAACACCATATAGAATATCATGTGTCTTTGAAGTATAATTACCACAACTAACAAAGAATTTTCTAACAGGCAGGTAGGACTCAAACCAATTTCAGAGACTGCCAGAGAGGCCCACCCATTGTGATCAATGGTATCAAATGCGGCAAGACACGGGGAGAACATGCAAACTCCACGCAGGGAGGACCTGGGAAGCAAACCCTGGTCTCCTTACTGTGAGGCTGCAGTGCTAGATATGCATGTGAATTCCTCCTTGCGATTAAAAAAATTTATCTAACTAGCACTACATTCATTTATTAAAGTAACAGTCTGTCTGTGAAATGGGATTCTGCACTATGGTGCTTTGCTTATCAGGGCATCGCAAGCTGTGGAAACTGAGCGTCGCACTGAGGAAGGACTCATTTCTAGTGCATCTCATAATATCGTAGAAAGAAAAGAGGAAGGCGCACTGCCATGTGATTTACATTCTAGCAGAGAGTTGAAATGTACCGTTACCTCCTTACTTTATGAATATATTCTAAATAATTCTTTATCTTTCATTAACTTCTGTGCCGTGGCCTTGTCACTGCAGAGGAATACTTTAAAATCTTTAGCAGACGTTGAGGATTAAAACGGCAGGTTTCCCTTTGCAGACTCGATGAGAACCATGCAGATTCATCCGTGCGAATGTCTTGTCAGTACCGGGCCGGTGATGTCACACACAAATCCTCACGCACAATCGCGGGTGTCTCTCACTTCGAAAAAGTCCAAGTAAAAGCGTTCGAGAAATCGGCCCCCATCTCTGAAGAAGTGCTCCAAGTAGGTAGAGCTGATTCGATTGCTGCCTGCAGAGTGCAGCTGTGGACCTCCAGATGCTCCGCCTGATTACGCGTGGGTTAAGATTATCACGTAACAGGCGCGTTTTGAAACGCACCCCTAGAAGCGGCTTTTCGAAACCTTAATGCGATTTGGTGTCGATACGCTAGTGCCTGTCGTCCCATCCGTACTACAGCTAAGTCTTCAAGAGGCTTTTTGTGTTACTGCATTTAGACTCGACTCTCTTTTCATTTTTCGCTGCGACTTTTTTCGGTTACCTTGCCAGTCATCTAGCATCATAACATCAGGACCGGCATCAGCATGGAACTGACAAACTTCTTCATTGTACTTTTGGCCACTTGTCAAGGTAAAAACATATAAAACAAAAATTTAAAATTAACTTAATTTTCTTACTTAAAACAGCAACTCTTTGTATTATTCAGTGGTGCAGGACTACTTGTTTGATGTAAACCTAAAGCAGCTTAAAGTTAAAACTAATTAAATAAATACATACATACATACATACATACATACATTGAAAAACAAAAAACTGCATCATCAGATTGCAACTGTATTATTATTTTCCATAACATTTGTATTTAATGATTTTTGTTTTATTTTTAGATCTATTAACAGAAGTCATATCTAGAATATTAAAAGGCTCATACTAGTGAGGTCATTACATACTATTATTATATCCTTGTATTCACGCCCAACCTACCTGAAAAGGGGTTTCTCTTTGAACTGCCTTTCCCAAGGTTTCTTCCATTTTTCCCTAGTAGGTTTTTTTTGGGAGTTTTTCCTTGTCTTCTTAGAGAGTCAAGGCTGGGGGGCTGTCAAGAGGCAGGGCCTGTTAAAGCCCATTGCGGCACTTCTTGTGTGATTTTGGGCTATACAAAAATAAATTGTATTGTATTGTATTATAATAATGGCACAAAATGAAAACATTTGATTTGCTTCTGCTGTTTGCCCAGATGTTTTTGTCTTTCTTTTACGTTGTATGGTGTAAAGTGACCATTATTATTATTTAAAGCTTAAGTGTTTCATTTAAGTGGGTTTTAATTGACTAGGACAATATTGTTAGTGGATTTCTTAATAAGAACATAAGTTTATTTGTTGCTTATTTGTTAGCTGTCCCAATACCTCGCTTCTCTCTGTATACCTCATACCATAAATGTAACACTGAGTCATGCCACTTTCAGAAATTCTCAGATTATTTTGCATTTATGGGGTGTATTAATAAGGGGGAGTACTTTGAGAATTGTCAGCATATTAAAATCAGAAAAACTAAGAAACTGGTGATTGACTTTTGCCACACCAAAGATCCTCTGTGTCTGGTCACAATTCAGGAAGTGGATGTTGAGGTGGTCCACTCCTACAAATACAGGTGCTGGTCATAAAATTAGAATATCATGACAAAGTTGATTTATTTCAGTAATTCCATTCAAAAAGTGAAACTTGTATATTAGATTCATTCATTACACACAGACTGATGTATTTCAAATGTTTATTTCTTTTAATGTTGATGATTATAACTGACAACTAATGAAAGTCCCAAATTCAGTATCTCGGAAAATTAGAATATCAATTAAGACCAATGCAAAAAAAGGATTTTTAGAAATGTTGGCCAACTGAAAGGTATGAACATGAAAAGTATGAGCATGTACAGCACTCAATATTTAGTTGGGGCTCCTTTGGCCTGAATTACTGCAGCAATGCGGCGTGGCATGGAGTCGATCAGTCTGTGGCACTGCTCAGGTGTTATGAGAGCCCATGTTGCTCTGATAGTGGCCTTCAGCTCTTCTGAATTGTTGGGTCTGGCGTATTGCATCTTAGATAGATAGATAGATACTTTATTAATCCCAATGGGAAATTCATCTTCCTCTTCACAATACCCCATAGATTTTCTATGGGGTTAAGGTCAGGCGAGTTTGCTAGTCAATCAAGAACAGGGATACCATGGTCCTTAAACCAGGTACTGGTAGCTTTGGCACTGTGTGCAGGTGCCAGGTCCTGTTGGAAAATGAAATCTGCATCTCCATAAAGTTCATCAGCAGCAGGAAGCATGAAGTGCTCTAAAACTTCCTGGTAGATGGCTGCGTTGACCTTGGACCTTAGAAAACACAATGAACCAACACCAGCAGATGACATGGCACCCCAAACCATCACTGACTGTGGAAACTTGACACTGGACCTCACGCAACGTGGATTCTGTGCCTCTCCTCTCTTCCTCCAGACTCTGGGACCTTGATTTCCAAAGGAAATGCAAAATTTACTTTCATCAGAAAGCAGCAGTCCAGTCCTTTTTGTCTTTAGCCCAGGCGAGACGCTTCTGACGCTGTCTCTTGTTCAAGAGTGGCTTGACACAAGGAATGCGACAGCTGAAACTCATGTCTTGCATACGTCTGTGCGTGGTGGTTCTTGAAGCACTGACTCCAGCTGCAGTCCACTCTTTGTGAATCTCCCCCACATTTTTGAATGGGTTTTGTTTCACAATCCTCTCCAGGGTGCGGTTATCCCTATTGCTTGTACACTTTTTTCTACCACATCTTGTCCTTCCCTTCGCCTCTCTATTAATGTGCTTGGACACAGAGCTCTGTAAACAGCCAGCCTCTTTAGCAATGACCTTTTGTGTCTTGCCCTCCTTGTGCAAGGTGTCAATGGTCGTCTTTTGGACAACTGTCAAGTCAGCAGTCTTCCCCATGATTGTGTAGCCTACAGAACTAGACTGAGAGACCATTTAAAGGCTTTTGCAGGTGTTTTGAGTTAATTAGCTGATTAGAGTGTGGCACCAGGTGTCTTCAATATTGAACCTTTTCACAATATTCTAATTTTCCGAGATACTGAATTTGGGACTTTCATTAGTTGTCAGTTATAATCATCAACATTAAAAGAAATAAACATTTGAAATACATCAGTCTGTGTGTAATGAATGAATCTAATATACAAGTTTCACTTTTTGAATGGAATTACTGAAATAAATCAACTTTGTCATGATATTCTAATTTTATGACCAGCACCTGTACTTGGGGGTCTATATTAAGGACAGGTTAGACTGGTCTTGGAACACAGAGGAACTAGAGAAGAAAGTGTAGGTGCAGAGAAGGCTCTAATCACTTAGGAGGCTGTGTGTTTTTCATGTGGGAAGTGACATCCTTCACATCTTTTATAACTCTGTGATGACCAGTGAGGTGTGCTGGGCTGGCAACGTCACTTCTAGAGAGGTCCACCAAAGCAACATGCTGATTATAAAGGTAGGCTTAGTTATAAAATTCCTTCTGCACCCTGGGCAGTCTTAATAGCATCATAGGCCCCCGACAAAGTAGTGCACTGGGGCCCCTGTTTTAACAGGAAAACAATAATATACATAGGGATAATAAACATTGTTGGCCCTTATGCTTCTCGGGTCCCGGCCAGTGCCCATACATTAAGATGGCCCTGTACTGGACCACCAGGAGGTAACGGTGGAGGAGAGAATGAAGACAGAACTGAGTGTCGCTATGAACAATGCTGCACATCCTCTTTGTGACTCACTAACACTGAGGACTTTCAGACAACAAATTATTCATTCCCCTTCTCTCCAGTGCATACCTCCACCTCTCCAATTTCAACTCAACCTGCTGTCTACTCTCACTACAGATCACAATGTCATCTATGAACATTATAGTCCACGGAGACTCCTGTCTGACCTCATCTGTCAAACTGTCCACCTCTATTACAAACAAGAAAAGGCTAAGAGGTGATCCTTGATTTAATCCCTCTCTCACCTTGAACCAGGCTGTCATTCTTACCTCACACCTCACTGAAGTCACACTGTCTTCATATGTATCCTGCACCACTCTCACATACTTTTCTGCTACTCCTGACTTCCTCACACAGTACCATAACTCCTGTCATGGCACCCTGTTATACGCTTTCTCTAAGCCCACAAACACGCAATGCAATTCTTTCTGACATTCTCTGTACTTCATCAACACTCTTAAAGAAAACACTGCATCTGTAGCACTCTTTCCTGGCATGAAACCACATTGCTGCTCACAGATTGCCACCTCTCCTCATGCCTAACATTCATCACTGTTTCCCATGAAAATGTGAGATTAAATATTTTTCTTGGCCAACAAACTGCATTGGCTTATTTTCATGTTTTTATGATGCATGGTAAGGTAGCTCTTCACAAATTCTATAATTAGTGTTGCCAACTAACATATTACAATGGGCAGAGGCAAACAGCACTTAACAGAAGGAGCCATGGCAAAGCGTAGTTCTCTATCTTCAGAAGTTCTTGGCAGGAAAAGAGTGCATAATACTGAAAACATTAGCAAAAGACACTTGGAAGACAAAACCATGCCAAAAGCATCCTTGAGAAGAGAACTGTAGAAATCTTGGGCTTTAAATTAGAAGTTGGATATTTAGTCAGAATTGCACACTAAGTTAGTTCTTCATGTTTGAAGGCTTGCTAAGTGCAAGTGTGTGATGTTTGTCCTTTTTTTGTCTTTACAGGCGTCTCCACTCTGTCAGTAAGCAGAAGCAACATCTCAGGTTATGAATTACTAACAGCCAGTGTGGAATGTTTTTATAATGTAAGATCCTCAAACTTTAATAAGTACTGGTGTCAAGAAGATAAGTTGGGGAATTGCAAAATACTGCGTAAAACCAGGGAGCCTCAAACAACTGGAGATAAAATTGTCATCAGCAACGACCAAACAAATGGAGTGTTCACAGTGACAATCCATAGACTCACGCGTGTACCGGTGTGGTATTGAAAAGCCGGGCCACAATGTTAATGCCGTGGTGAAACTTACAGTTCTAGAAGGTACATTTTTTAAAAGGATCTGCTAACGCCACAGGATAGTCAATAATTGTTCAGTTCAAAAACAGGAAACTAAAGCACCACAGGACTGACTTTTTGAATTGAAGACAGGACTCTTGAGCAATGATTGAAGGGGAGAAGCAGGTCTTCAATTGAAAAGCCAATCCCATGAGGCTTCAGCTTCCTGTTTATGATGTGCTAATTAATCTGGAAGTAACTATTTTAGCAGAAAGATATGTGTGACTATGACTGGATAACTGACATGTTATTTATGTGACACAAGTAATATAATTTTTTTTCTTTCTTCCATGGACATTTTACACATCATTTGCTCTTGAGCAGCATTGGTAACTGTCACCTTCTGCTAAGTCCAGAGCCGCCCCTTCCTATGCAGAACACACACTACGTGTGGGCCCACAATCAGAGGACTGATGTGGGGGGGCCCGTTGGGGGTTTACAGACCTTTGCGATTTGGGATCTACACTGGATAGCCAATTGGATTACACTTATTTGTTGCTTGGTTTACTTGACCTGAGTCAAATAACTCCTCCCACAACCCTAACCATAAGCACAACATAGTGTAACTGGGCGTATCGCATGACATCACTGACGTATATAATCTCCTCAACAACCTCCTCGGGTTATTGCTGTTTCATGAATCATTAAAATGATGTCATTGTTAGTCACCTGTTCTGATAATTTTCCATTAACAAGCAGAGAAGTGGCTTCATGTCAAAACCAGTCAGGAGCGCAGAACAGGAAAAAAATGAAAACCCAAAGAAGAAACTCGTACTTCACTTGCAGGTGTGTTTTAGAAATGTAAAGTTTTCCAACTTCCAGTAAGCTAACTAATGTTACATCAATTACCACTGCACTAAAACTTGTGGTTTACAGGAGTAACTATTGCATTTTGTTGAATAGTTTTGATATTGATGGCTTAACAAATATTATCTGATGTTACAGTACCCAGCTGACACATGACTAAATATTATTTACTAGCCAACCCGCGGCGTAGCATACGCCGCATAATTATGTATTGATGGGTGAACACTTCCTGAAAGACACAGTTGTGCAAATGGGGTTGGTTTTGAGGATACGACTGTAGGTGAATGAAAAGATGTAACTCTGGAGAGGGCAACATACAATACATCGTTTTACACTCTGCATACAGCGATTCACATCGAAGTATAGACACTGCTAAGACCATGGAATACCCCTCGCAAACTGTTTTACGTTTTGCGATGGTGGACGCGGTCGTGCGTCATAACCGAAAAGAATACAGTGGAACCTTGGTTCACGACCATAATTCATTCCAAAACTCTGGTCATAAACCAATTTGGTCGTGAACCGAAGCAATTTCTCCCATAGGGTTGTATGTAAATACAATTAATCAGTTCCAGACTGTACGAACTGTATGTAAATATATATTTTAAGTTTTTAAGCACAAATATAGTTAATTAAACCATAGAATTCACAGGGTAATAGTAAACTAAATGTAAAAACATTGAATAACACTGAGAAAACCTTGAACAACAGAGAAAACTAATACTGCAATAGTTTGCGCTATAGCTCTACCAACCGCTGGCTAAAAACACTTTTTTTTAAAAAAATGAGTTTTAAGCACAGGGAAAAAAATGAACATTTGAAAAAATCCGTAATTTAATAAACCACCAAGAAAAGTGACATTGCAACAATGCACACTAAGAACCGATCGCTGTAAACAGAAGTGAAAACAAAATCAAGTCCAGCGCATTCTTTAACTGCCTTCCTACCTTATGAGTCCAGCCCCCTCTCTCTCGCGCTGCCTGTGTGTGTGCCTCTGTCTCTCTCTGGTGCTGCCTGTGTGTGTGCGCGGCTCTCTCTCGCACTGCCTGTGTGTGCCTCTGTCTCTCTCTGGCGCTGCCTGTGTGTGTGCATGGCTCTCTCTCTCCCGCTGCCTGTGTGTGTGCCTCTGTCTTCCTCTGGTGCTGCCTGTGTGTGTGCGCGGCTCTCTCTCTGGTGCTGCCTGTGTGTGTGCCTCTGTCTCTCTCTGGCGCTGCCTCTGTGTGAACCGAGGTTCCACTGAGGTTGACTAATGAAAAGTCAACGTGGCTCAGAGGTACATGTGGAGTCTAGCAGAGACAAACGTGAATGATGCCCTGTGTTGTGAAGTGCTGCGTCTGAGTTGGTGGGCGTGGCTCTGCGAGTTGTCGTCGTATCCAATGGTCTTAGAATTGGTGGGCATGGCTCCTTCCTGCGTGCGCCATGGGCGGCTTAGTGAATCCACGCCCCTTCCGGCGTGCTTTCCATGGGTGGCTACTTGTCTTCCGGCTTAGTGAATTATATATATATAGATTACCACCATAGAGACCTCAGGACCGACACACGTTGTTAAAGGCTGCTAATGATAGTTGACATATGAAGTGCTCAGAATGTTATTGTATTGAGGACACATTTATAAATTTCACTAACACACTCAGGTGATTGGCTGAAATATGGAAAAGTACCAGATAACCAAATTTGACATCCCAAAAGAGAAATCAGCTCAGATGAACTTCAGCTGTTGATCAATTTTATTGGCAGCTAATATTACTGATTTAGTTAAGACCTTATTGTCATTGGAAGGACAAAATGAAGTTTAGATAAATTCAGAAGCGTAGGTGATACATTCACATTTTCATTCATTATCAGCTGCATTTGACCCTGTATTTACTGCTTTGATTAAGTTCATTAGTCATAGATTTTATTTGATTATTATTATTACTAGCATTTTTTAAGTATTATTATTAGCATTAATACATGTAATAGTAGTAGCTGTTGTATTACATAATATTATCTTTATTATTATTAGTAGTAATTGTGTTAAAATTGTTGTTGTTGCTGTGTGACATGTCACAAGTGATACTGTTGGTTATTATTAACAAAGAGTAACAGCACATTCATACCCTGGACCATTATTATTACTACTAATTAGACCTTTATTTATAAATGAAACATATCAATTGGTATATCATTGCCATTAAATACCATTAAAGTCTAAATCGATGGGCTCAATAACACCGTTGTTATCAGATGTTGTAGTGAAAGTAGCAGAACGTTGGTCTCTAGATGGTGGTAGAAGGTACAGGCTGCAGAAGGATCTCATTTAACTTGGCAGTTCAAGTCATTTTCCAGCCTTTTGTTGACCCTGGAGATGATGACCCACTGGTTTTCTTCTCAAGCAGGCTCTACAGTTGCATCTCGTGTCTGTTGTTTTCTCTCAGAACACTCTATGCCACTGAAAGTTTAACAATACAAGTCATAAGAAAGGTTAATTTATACATTCTATTGTGCATGGTCTATGTACATAAAATCGGTCCTTTTTCTAAAACAATAATTAGTTCCTGTGATGGACCTTCAGTACATAAGTACCTAAAATGCACATGGCATAGAAACTGTAACCTTCTTTATGGTTGATTAAGAAGTGATCCATTGTTGGAAGTGATCCATTGCTGGAATCTTCTTTCATAAGATCTAGACACCATGAGGCACAGACAATGTGAAAACAGTCTTCAATAACAGCATAAACTGAAAAACAAGACATCATTTGGTAGTCCTAAAACAACATGAATCCTGTCCTTAATGGAGTTTGGACAAGCAAGGATTATGGCTTCAACATCAAACAAAGTCTCATACTAACATGCTCCCTTATACAGGGATCCAAATAAGAAATGGAAAGATAGGAGACCAAAGCTGAATGGCAATAACATGAAATGCAAATGACTGCTATGAATATTCAATATCACTGTCCTAATTTTCAATTATTTATGTCATACATTCCTAACAGTAGAATGATCTTAAAGAACATGAAGCCTTTTACAGAACTGTAAATGAACATGTTTGAAAATGCCCGAGCTACTGAGTGGTGAAATCTACAGTTAGGTCCATAAGTATTTGAACAGTGACATAATTTTCATAATTTTGGCTCTGTATGCCACCAAAATGAATTTGAAATGAAGAAATCATTATGTGATTGAAGTGTAGACTTTCAGCTTTAATTCAGAGGGTTTAACAGAAATATTGTATGAGCGATTTAAGAATGACAGCCATGTTTCTGTATAGTTCAAGCTACCATTTCCAGTGGCTATAAAGAATTTGGACATTTGAAAGACAAGCAGTTCCATAGCCAGGCATGAGCAGGTCTCTCATTATTTAATTAACCATTAAGCAGGCAGAAGGTCTGGAATTGATTCTAAGTGTGGAATCTGCAGTTGGAAGCTGGCACTTTGAACTCTCAATATGTGGTCCAAAGAGCTGTCAATGCAAGTAAAAACAGGTCATCATTAGAAAGAAACCATCATCATCATTAGCTGAGAAAACAAAACAAACCCATCTGAGAGATAGCAGAAACACCAGGAGCGGTCAGATCAACCATCTGGTACATTCTTAAAGAGAAGGAACACACTGGTGATCTCAGCAACACCAGAAGGTCAAGAAAACCACAAAAGACAGCTGTGCTGGATGATTGAAGAATTCTTTTCTTGGTAAAGAAGAACCAAATCCCGAAATTTAGCCACACCAAGAACACCCTCCAGGAAGTAGGCCTATCATTGTCAAAGTCTACAATCAAGAGAAGACTTAATGAAAGTAAAGACAGAGGGTTTACCACAAGGTGCAAACCACTAGTAAGTCTCAAGCATAGGAAGGAGAGATTAGACTTTGCCAGAAAACATTTTTAAAATGCTAGTCCACTAAAATCAGTATGTACCAGAATGATGGATAAAGAAGAGCATAGAGAATACAAAGAACGACTCATGATCTGTAGCATACCACATCATCTGTGAGACATGGCAGAGGCAGTGTTATGGCATGGGCATATGTGACTCCCAAAGTAAGTCAGTCACTGGTGTTTATTGATGATATGACTGCTAACAAAAGTTGCAGGATGAATTCTGAAGTGTTCAGGGCTACACTGTCTGCTGAGATTAAGGCAAATGCTGCACAACTGATAGGACGATGCTTCACAGTATAGATGAACAATGAGCCAAAACATCCTGAGAAAGCAAACCAAGTGCTTTTCAATGCAAACAAATTGAATATTCTTCAATGGCCAAGTCAATCATCTCACCTCAAGCCAACTGGTCATGCATTTCACTTGCTGAAGATAAAACTGAAGGCAGAAAGTCCAATGAACAAGCAGCAAATGAAGACAGCGGCATTAAAGGCCTGGCAAAGCATCAGTAGGGTGGAAACCCAGCAGTTGGAGATGACCATGGGTTCAGACTTCAGGCAGTCATTGGTCAGAATGGATTTTCAACCAAATATTGAAAATGATCATTACAGTATATTCATGATTACGTCAGTTTGTCCAAATACTTTTGAGCCACTGAAAATGGGGCAACCATATATAAAAATGGCTGTCATTTCTAAACACCTCATGCAATGTTTTTGTTAAACCCCTTGAATTAAAACCATGCATCTACACTTCAATCTTGTCTTTGGCAGAGCCAAAATGATGAAAATTGTATAACTGTGAGATACTTATGGACCTAACTACTATTTATACTTTATAAGGTGGCAAATCTCCTTAACCTAAAAAACAGAACAGGAGGACATGCAGAAAGATCCCTCAGGAAGGGATGACTCTGGGTTAAAAGTAGAAGTTGAATATCTGATAAGATGACACATGTAGCCCGTCTACTCTAACTGTGTGTAGAAAGGGGCCCTGAGTTCTTTACTCCAATGCCTGATTTACTCTAACTCTAATTACTTTAATAGTTTGAGTCTCGGGTCACTATAAACAAAACCTTATTAAGTCTAGCAATACACTGGTCAGGTAATAACAAATAAATAAAGGTAGTTACCCGTTAACATTTGTTCCCAAATCAATAGTTTATGCTACACATAAAAATATAATAAAACACCAAGAAAGTGGGTTATAAAAAAATGATAAACTTCCCGTTTAATTATAAATTAACAAAACAAAATTAATAGAACTGTAAATAATCAGGAATTCTCTTTTACCCAAACAAATAATCATAAATTATATTACAATTTTACAATAAAAGAAAAATACATTCAGTCTTGTCAAACTTGTATTAAAACAAAACGTTGCAGGCCTGATTAGGTGCTTGGGAACATTGAGACCCAAAACTCGGCAGTCAGTTCACTCCACCAGGAGCAACAAATAAAATAAAAGTGGTACCTTACTTTACATTTGTGATATTAGTTCAACAAATCTTCCTAATCCCTCTGTCTCTGTCCGTGAGCAGGAAACAGCTGCTGAGTGAATCCTAAATCGTCTCTGTCTCCAAATAAGCGATCATCCATAAAGAGTGCGTTGAGCTGAGTTAGCTGCTGCCTCTGTCGGTTCACGCTGCTACTTCCCCTCGCTGAATTAACAAGTGGTTCTTCTCCGGATAGACACTGCGAACATCTAATTGAAATTCTCAGTCTATATCAGCAGTTCGTACTCCTGTAAATTATCTTGCTGATAATTTGCAATTTGCCTCCCAAACTTTTCGCTACACCCCCTCGGCGTCATGCTCTTTCTGCTCGCCCATTCTCTCCTACACCCGGTTCTTCTACCCTCTTCCGTTTTTCTACAACCTCCGGTTATCAAAATAAAAGTATGCATAACCACATAAAATAACTACTACTCTAAAATGAACAGTTTAAAACACAAACATTTTTACATCAGTATCTTATTTACATCAATCACTTATTTATGCACTTATCACTTATTCTACCTGGGCTACACACACTTGACAAAACTAAAGATCTGCCTTCATTAGATTAGATTAAATAAACTTCCCAAAGGCAACTTCAGAGGCATACAGCAGCAGAAATATATAAAAAAAACAAGAATACAGACTCACAGGACAAATAATACAACCAATCAGTCAATTAATAAGTAAATACATATAAATGAATAAATCAATGTAGATAACAAATGCCGCTATTGTACTTCAAGTCCATTGCATAAAGGGTTAACAGGAAGGGAGACAGGAATATTCTCTGAGGTGCTCCCGTATTTCACACCACCATTTCTGAAACACTGTCCCTCAGTCTCACAAACTGCTGCCTGTTGGTCAGGTAGTACGTGGTCCAGGAGATTGTGGGGGCATCAAGATTCAAAGCTTGGAGCTTTTTCCCCAGTCGATGAGGCAGAATGGTGTTAAATGCACTGGAAAAGTCAAAGAACATGAGCCTGACTGTTGTTGTTGGAGTTGGAGTGGGCTCTGTGGAGCATGGAGATGAGAGCATCCACCACAGCTATAAGTGTCTGTTAGGCAAACTGCAGAGGATCTAGATGTTCTGAAGCCAGATGTTCATGCATATATTGCATGTATTTGGTAGGTGCTGTACTTTCATTTACCTATGTTCTTGTTTTCACAGAAGCCATCACGCTGTCAATAAGCAAAAGCTAGATCTTGGGATTTGAACGAGAAGCAGTGTGTGATGTTGCTCTAATTTAGCATGATTTAAGGATATTCAAAAAATATTCTTTACAGAACAACGTTGTATGTATTAAAAAAGACACATGGAAGGCAGCCAGGTAGAAAGCTTCTAAAACAAGAGTGCAATAGATACTGTATCTGTAGTTTAAAACAAGAAGTTGGATATTCCATTACGATCATACCTACTGGACAAAGTCTTCATGTCTGAATGTCTGTAAAGTGCGAGTGTGTGACATTTCTCCTTTTTTGATTTACAGGTGCCTCCACTCTGTCTGTGAACCGAAGACACACCTTACAATTCGTGAGACACCCAGTCAGCATGCAGTGTACCTATTACTTAGGATACTCATCCTTTGTTAAGTACTGGTGTAAAGGAGACAGTCAGGGGAATTGTGAAATACTGTGTAAAAACAACGAGCCTCAGAAAAATGGAGATATAATTATTATAAGCAACGATCAAACCTGTGGAGTACTCACACTGACAATCAATAAAGTGGTGATATCAGATGTGGGCACTTACTGGTGTGGTATTGAAAAGCTGGGCCACAATGCTAATGCATCGGTGACACTTATTGTAGAAAAGAGATTTTACATATGGAATGACGTTCCATTTGAATGAACACATTTTCAGATAGTCTTTTTTTTTGCCTTTCTATGGTTTTAACATTTGCATTTGGTCCACTGCTGTTGTTACTTAAGTATAATCCATCCATTTTCTTATTCGTACTCAGAGCAGTGTGGGTTGCAGCCTATTCAGGTATTACTGGGCAAACCCCTGTCCATCCTGACCACTCTGCCAGTGTTTTGTTATCCACTTTTTGTGTTAAATTTGAAGTAATTTGAATGCTAAACATTTATCATGATGATTTTCTGCTTGCATCTTAAGCTTCTAATACATTTGTACCAATACTGTTTAAATTATAATATTTTCTTGAATTAATATTCAAAAATAAAAAGTAATTGCTTGTGTTCCTTGTGCAGCATATTGACACTGCCTCAAGAGTGGTAGATTATATCAACATTATACAGACATGGACAAGCTTTTTGGTCTCCCTACAGCTCATTAAAAAGGTGCTGTATGCTCCCTGAAAAGTGATGAAATGAAAAGCAACTGTCCACTGTGTACCCGTGTGCTTTTCAGATGTCATTGAGTAAAGCAAAGCAAATGTGATAAGAGATCAAGTATTGCTTATTCTATAAAGATCTTCTAAAATGTCCTGGACACATTTGTTAGGAACCCTAGAATTGATCCTAAATAATTTGATTCAAATGATTTTTCAAACTTGCTGTTTTCTTTAATTCCTATCCCACACGTCTCCAATTGTGCAATCAATCACTCAGGTGATTTAAATGGTGAAAAGCTGTCACTCTCCTGTTTGGTGTCATCACGTGTTCCAAAGCAAAGGAGAGAGTTGTCTAAGGAGATCAGAAATAAAACGCTAGGCAAGCATGTTAAATGGGAATGTCTTGAAGACCATCTCCAAACAGCTTGATGTTCCTGTGACACCAACTACAAATATTTTGAAGAAGTTTAAGGTCCATAGGACTGTAGCCAACCTCCCTGAATGCAGCCTCAAGAGGAAGGATGGGCAGAAGGATAGTGAGAATGGTAGATAAAAAGCCAAGGGCAGCTTCCTAAGAGACAGAAGCAGAATTCCAAGGTCGAGGTCCATCAGTGTATGATCACACCATCCCTCGCTCGCTTTTTGAGAGACAGTGGAAGAAGACCCAGGAGGACTAAATATAAAATGGCCAGAATGTAATTTGCTCAAAGCCATATTGACAAGCCTCCATGCTTCTAAGAGAATGTTCTTTGGACAGGTGATAAAGAACTGGAGTTTTTTGGCAAGTCACATCAGCTCTGTGTCCACAGTTCTCAAAATGAAGCTTTCAAATAAAAGAACACCATAGCTACTGCGAAACATGGAAGAGGCTTGTTTAGGGTGCAGGGTGCAGGGAACAATGAAATCTGAAGAATATCGAGAAATTCTGGAGCAAAACATACTGTCCAGAGTCAGAAAGCTCTGTCTCAGTCACAGGTCATGGACCCTCAAACAGGATAAGGAGCCAAAACACTCCCCTAAAACCATCAAGAATGGCTGAGAACATACATTGAACTATTCTGAAGTGGCCTTCTGTGAGCTCTGGTTTGGATTCTATTGAACATCTGTGGAAATAACTGAAACATACAGTCTGGAGAAAACCCCTTCAAACCTGAGACAGCTGGAGCAGTTTGCTCAGCACAAGGGGTTCAAACGACCGGTGGACAGGTGCAGACGTCTCATAGAGAGCTCCAGGAATTACTTGTGTGCAGTGAGTGCAAACTCTAAACATTGTGCAACCAAATATGGGGTTAACGGTCCAATAATTTTTGTCCATGCTGTTTTCAGTTCTATTATTTGAAATATTCTGTTGAATCAAAACTCTAAAGCTGAGTTAGATTTTTGTTAAATGAGGACTAAATAATAATAACAATAATAATATTAATAATACATTTTACTTAAAAGTGTCTTTCAAGGTCCCCAAGGACATTGTACAATAATACCCATAATATCAACCAGTGCAATATACAAACAAAATTAATGAGAACAACAAAAGGCAATATTAAAAAAATAGGTTTTAAGTCAAGATTTCAAAACAGAAAATGAGGTACATGCATGGAGTTCTAAAGGCAGGGCATTCAAGAGCTGTGGCCCTGATACACTAAAAGCTCTGTCGTCCATAGTGTGCAGTCCACAAACTGGAATGGTTAATAGCAGAGAATCAGAAAAACAAAGTGAATGTGATGGAGCATAGGGAGAAATTAAAGAAGACAAGTAAGGTGGGACCAGACCACAAAGAGTCTTTAAAACTAAAAGGAGAAGTTTATATTGAAAACAGAAGGGAACAGGTAGGCATTGTAACTTTAGGATTGTAGGAGTGATGGACCTAGTTTGTTTAGGCTCCAAGCAGGGATACCAAACAACACTGCATTGCAATGGTCAAGTTACGAGGCGACAAAATGAATAAATGTCTCAGTTGCAGTATCAGAGAACAATGGATGCAGCTTTGAAATTTGCTTAAGATGAAAAAAGGCTACCATGGTAATATTATTAATATGAGGATCAAAGGAGAGTGTAGGATCAAGAATAACACCAAGATTTTTAACCTGTGCAGACAAGGATGTAATAAAGCCGGGGATATTTATTGAGGAATTGTCTGTTTTCTTTAAAGTGCCTGGAGATGCAATAATTAAAGCCTCAAATTTATTATTATTTAGACCGAGAAAGTTTTCAGCCAGCCAGTCTTTAATGTCAGCTAAACAGGCAACCAGTGCAGGAGGAGGTCATGATTGCATAAACCCAGTGTGGAAATAAATCTGAGTATCCTCAGCATAATAATAAAACCATAGAGGAAGCATATAACTGATAAAGAGCTGAGGGCCAAGAACTGGTCCCGGAGGGACACCCTGGAACAGATAAGATGGGTTACACCTAAACCTAATGAAAGTAATGAACTGCCGTTGGTCCTCAAGATACGATTTAAGCAATGCAAGAACTTCTCCAGCAATATTTAAATCATTCTCAAGTCTAAATTAAAGAATGTCATGATGGACCACATTAAAAGTAGCAGTGAGGACTTAAAAGGTCATTAGTGTTAAAAGACCATGATCTGCTGCAATTAGGAGATCATTAGTCACCCTGTCTCTGTACTATGATTGGCATTAAGACCAGACTGGACAGGTCATTACAGACAAGATGGTCTTTTAAATGTATACGTAACTCTGCCACCTCCAGCTCTGTCTCCTGCTTTTTGGTCAGTGCCACCGTCTCCAACCCACATAACATAGCTGGTCTCACTCTTGCTGATACCCATCTGTCACAAATTACTCCTGATACTATTCTCCACCCATCCCACCCTGCCTGCGCTCTCTTCTTCACCTCTCTTCCACACTCCCTGTTACTATGAATTGTTGATCCCAAGTATTTAAACTAATCCACCTACACCAACTCTGCTTTACTGCATCCTCACCATTTCACTGACCTCCCTCTCATTCACACACATGTATTCTGTCGTGGTAGTTCTACTGACCTTCATTCCTCTCCTCTCTAGGGCATATCTCCTTCTCTCCAGGGTCTCCTCAACCTGCTCCCTACTCTCACTACAGATCACAATGTCATTGGCAAACATCATAGTCGAAGGGGACTCCTGTTTAATCTTGTATGATAACCTGTCCATCACCATGGCAAATAAGAAAGGGCTCAAAGCTGATCCCTAATGTAATCCCACCTCCACCTTGAATGTGTCCGTCACTCCTACCGCAGACCTCATCACTGTCACACTTCCCTAATACATATCCTGTACCACTCTTACATACTTGTTTGCCACATCCTGCTTCCTCATACACTACCACAGCTCCTCTCTAGGCACCCTGTTATTACTCCAAGAAAGTAATGCATTATAAATTACTGATTACATCTCTGAAAGTAAAGCAGAATTACTTTACAAATTACATTGAAGGGAAGGCAATTCCATTACTTATTACTTTACTTTTACATTACTCACTAACAACAAACCCCAGCCAAATTCACTTCACTTCGAGTTTGATGAGATCTCTGAATTATTCAGAAACTTCTGTGAAGTTAGTGAAATGCATTGAAATCAAAGAGGAAAGAGGAACGGAACTAATTTTGAGTGGATTATAATGGTTCGGTTTTCTATTAAGTCTTTTTTTGAGGGCTAGAGAAGCATCTCCTAACTATGCTGTACCTATTCTTGTAGATAAAAATGTGATCTCAGCTGTGAGGCAACAGTGCTAACCACTAACCACCATGCCTCAAACAGAACAATAGCCACACATAAAATACAACAAACATCCACAAACTAAAACTAAATTAAAAAATATATATCATTGCACTCACAGAGTTACAGTCTTCAGGACACTGATTGGCTGCGCTGGTTGAAACCCATTGGAGGCACTGGGGGTGATGCCCCATGGTATCCTTGTCAGGTAAGCCAGAATTAGACTTTGACAACTGGGGTGGTGTCCTGTCTGTGTCCGGAGCTCACATCACTTCAGTTACATAAATGGCACCGCTCTGTGTACATTGTGTACATACTGTGGAATTTACAGAGCATGTAGAAATTACCTTTCATATACGATACACAAGTAGCATTACTTTGATGAACAAAAGTCAAAGTGAACTTTATTGTCATCTCAACCATATACAAATATACAGATAGACGAAATTGCGAAGCTCAGGGTCCACAGTGTAACAACATGACGTGCAAATAATAAATTAAAAATAGAATTAAAAATTTAAATTTAAAAATTAAAACACAAACAAGACAAGACATTGTGCAAAGACAAGAGAAAGAAGTAGCAGCAATATTGATGTGTAAGATATGTAATATAACAAAAAAATAATAGACATAGATAATACAGAAATTATCAGTGTATGATAATAGTTGTTTAAGACGTGTGTAAACAATGACAGGTCAGAATGTTTCACAGCAGAAGGATAACTAGAGTGTCAAAATACTTAAAGGTCAGTATGAGATTTTCAGTTCTTTTCTACATGCAGACTAGTCTTTGCAGGAAAGTGGCTCGCATGTATAAAAGTTCTGTTTTTAGAGGTGGTTGAGACCATTTGGAAGGTCCCAGGGGGCAGCCTGGTGTTAAGGAGTCTAACAGCTTGGGGGTAAAAACTCTCCTGCAGCCTGGCAGATCTGGCTTTGATGTTGCAGTATCTTCTCTTGGATGGCAGAAGTGTGAAAAGTCCATGTGTGGGGTGTAAGGGGTCCTGCACAATGCTGCAGGCCTTGCAGGCACTACATTTGTAAAATATGTCCTGTAGTGAAGGGAGAGGCATCCCAATAATGTTCTCTGCTGTCTTCACTATCCTTTGCAGGCGGTTGTGGTCGAATATGTTGCAGTTGCCATACCAGACAGTGATACAGCTGGTCAGAACACTCTCAATGGTGCCTCTGTAGAACATGGTGAGGATGGAAGGGGGAAGACTTGCTCACTTCAGTCATCTCAGGAAGTGTAGTCTCTGCTGGACTTTCTTGATTAGTGATGAGGTGTTATGTGTCCACATAAGTTCCTCAGTTATGTGCATACCGAGGAACTTGGTACTCCTAACAGTCTCCACATCGAAACCGTTGATGCTGATTTGGATGTGGCCAGGATGTGATTTTCTGAAGTCCACGAGTATCTCTTTTGTCTTGTCGACATTGAGAGATAGATTGTTGTCTTCACACCATGCAGACATCCGTTCCACCTCATCTCTGTATGCTGTTTCATCATCCCTTCTTATCAGTCCCAGCACCGTTGTATCATCTGCAAACTTGATGATGTGGTTGGTATTGTGCGTGGCTGTGCAGTCGTGAGGCGCCGCCATCTTGCCACGGAGATCCCCTTGGTGTATGGAGCTCATGTCCTTTCAATTACATGCTTGCCACCCTTGTGTGTACAAAATGAGAAAATTACATAACACGTGCAACTTAGGTGTCCGGAACCCATGCCCTTTAACTTTCATAAATGGCACACCCAATTTGATTGACCAGCTCAAGCTATAATCATCATTACAAATTTTTTTGGTGTGTGCCCCGTGCTTCCCTTAGCAAGATGCCACCCAGGGTGGCTGCCATTGTCACCCATACCTTAATCTGCAACTGCTGATTGGCCATGCCACTAAGCATTTATGAAATTGGGCCACACTCAGATGACACATCTTTTTTGTTTTTGATTTAATGAATGGTTCGATGCGGTGAAGAAAATCATCAAACTTAAATGCTGACATGCAAATGTCTTCATGGTGCTTTTCTTCACCCATTTCTCGCATAGGCAATACAAGAGTCTCAAATTCCCCATTGTAATGACGAGGTATATTTAAGGGTACATACTGTCTTGACATTCTGTGTCGCTGTTGTTGTCTTTTTTTTTTTTGCACTTTTGCAACAGCATCAGAATGCAAATAATTTGCAGACCGTTCTTGATAGTTTGCCTCTCAGACACAGAAATGCATGGAGAATGCTCTGATCTCCATTCTCCAAAGAGCCTACACCCACCTGGACAAAGCTGGCACCACCATCAGGATGATATTCTTTGATTTTTCCAGTGACTTTAACACCATTCTGCTTCATCAACTGGGGAAAAAGCTGAAGGCTTTGGGTGGAATTGAAGAGTCGCATAGTTTGGGGGAGGAACGATCTCCTCAATCTGTCAGTGGAGCAGGACAGTGACAGCAGTCTGTCGCTGAAGCTGCTCTTCTGTCTTGAGATGATACTATTTAGTGGATGCAGTGGATTCTCCATAATTGATAGGAGCCTGCTGAGCGTCCGTCGCTCTGCCACAGATGTTAAACTGTCCAGCTCCATGCCAACAATAGAACCTGCCTTCCTCACCAGTTTGTCCAGGCGTGAGGCGTCTTTCTTCTTTATGCTGCCTCCCCAGCACACCACTGCATAGAAGAGGGCAGTCACCACAAACGTCTGATAGAACATCTGCAGCATCTAATTGCAGATGTTGAAGGACGCCAGCCTTCTAAGGAAGTATAGCCGGCTCTGTCATTTCTTACACAGAGCATCAGTATTGGCAGTCCAGCCCAATTTATCATCCAGCTGCACTCCCAGGTATTTATAGGTTTGTCCCCTCTGCACACAGTCACCTCTGATGATCACAGGTTCCGTGAGGGGCCTGGTCCTCCTGAAATCCACCACCAGTTCCTTGGTTTTGCTGGTGTTCAGGTGTAAGTGGTTTGAGTCGCATCATTTAACAAAGTCCTTGATTAAGTTCCTATACTCCTCCTTCTGCCCACTCCTGATGCAGCCCACAATAGCAGTGTCGTCAGCGAACTTTTGCACGTGGCAGGACTCCGAGTTGTATTGGAAGACCGATGTATATAGGCTGAACAGGACCAGAGAAAGTACAGTCCCCTGTGGCACTCCTGTGTTGCTGACCACAATGTCAGACGTGCAGTTCACTAGGACAGCATTTTTTTTACTTAAGAAACATAGCAAAAGTTAGACCTCTTATATCATTGAAAGATGCTGAGAAATTAGTTCACGCTTTTGTTTTCAGTCGACTAGATTACTGTAACACACTCCTCTCAGGACAACCCAAAAAAGTTTCTCTTTCTCTTTTTTCACACTCCCCCCTTCTCCTTTTCGTACCTCGACCCTCCAAAAAAAAAACTATCTTACAACCCCCGTCTCCTCTCTGGCCAATCCGAGGACACCTACCTATATCCCTCAACTTCAATAAGCTTTATTTACACAAAACTTTCAGTTATATATATATTCCTTTTGAAACCTGACCCAGGTTACAGTTACAATATGCAGGCTTTCGAAGCAGGTCATAATGATGAAGTACTGTCCGCACATTTCTGTACGTACTGAAATCAATTTGATAAATAAAAACTAATCCAAGCCAGGGCAGTGTAAGTGTGTCACCTTTCCTGCCTGTCTCCGGACCGTGGTCGGGGTGACGCAGGGGAGCTTCTCCTTCGTCGTGTTCAGTGGTGTGAAGCTCCAGGGCCAGAGCCACGTGCTCTGGGGTAAAACCCTGTCCCTGAGTTCCCTCATCCTAATTTTCAGCAAGGAGCGACACAGAAGGCTTGAAGGCTCCAAAGTTAACTTTATCGAAAATACTTTTTAGGTGCTTGTTTTCAAGTTAACAGAGACCAACACCAAGAGAGAGATCCGCTACAATCCAACACAATACACACACACAAGACTTCCTCCTTTTTACAATCTATATTCAAAACTCCACCCCTCAACACCGACAACTCCACCCGCATCCCACATTCAGTATGATCGGGATGTCAGGCTGTGATTTTAAGCTCTGATCCCAACATTACTCCCACTGCTGGATGGTGAATAACAGCACCATTCCAGAACTAAGAAAAAAAAAACATAACCTAAGTAACATATATATAGATTCCTATACTGCATAACTTTCCTCTCTCTGCAACAGAGTACATTTCAACATATGAATATAAGAAAAATAACAAGAACAAGTTTTCACAGAACAGTTGTCAATTTAGTTCAATGGGCCACCCATTCACCAAGTTTGTTTGGTGGTCTCCTTTTTCTTCTGGGTCTCGCGGTGGGTAGTGGGTTTAAAGGAGAGTTGAAGATACTCTCTTCCATGCTTTGCAGCTCTGCACTACCCACACTAGTAGGGTGCCTGTCTTCATTTGTGTAACCGGAGGTGCTGTTCAGAGGAGGCTGATTTGGACTTAATGGGCTCCAAGTCTTGTCATTATCAAGGTCCACATCCCTCTCGTCTCCTCCTTCCAGGGTAGGATTCTTAAACAGCGCTGATAAATCAACATCTTGTTCAGCAAGATCTGTATCAAGGTTAGGTGGTAGTATTTCAGCAGGCTTCCATGTTTCCGCACTTTGAAAGACCCAGCCATTATCTAATGGGGTGTGGGGGTGGTACGGTTTCAATTTGTCATGATGTACTACCTTCCACTTTGTCTTTGGGCCTTTCTGGATGCGATACACCAGATCATCTAAATGACCAAGAACAAAATATAGTCCTTCATAAGATGGCAAGAACTTCCGCACTTTATTCTTTACTCTTCGGGTCCCCTTCACCAAATGCCAGACAGCATCCCCAATCTTGTACTGAACCTTACAGATGTTCTTATCATATTGTTTCTTAGCACGAACTGCAGACTGTCCTAGGGCATCCCTTACAATCTGATGTACAAGCTCCAATCTTTCTTGGAGCTGAATCACATGTTGTGGAAGGGTTTGATTGTGATCATAGTTTAGGGGCAAGCCAGCAACAATGTCAATAGGTTCCGTTACTTCTCGTCCAAGTAACATCATATTGGGTGTTACGTGGCTCGGTAAGCCATTACGGCGTATGGGGTCATGAGGTCCTAGTCCCAGTGGCAATGCTCAGCTGTTGTAGCAAGAATTTTCTGCAAAGTAGCATTAAATCGTTCTACTTGGCCATCTGATTGGGGTCTGAATGGAGTAGTATGTGTCTTCTCAATTCCTAACAACCCACACATCCGTTGGAATACTTCAGATTCAAAATTGGAACCCTGGTCACTGTGTAGACTGTATGGCACTCCATAACAGCACACCCATTCTGCAGTAAATACTTCAGCAACTGTAGTAGCTTGATCATTTGGTAGGGAGTAAGCTTCAACCCACAAAGTTAAATAATCCTGTACTACCAGAATATAACGATTATACCTTGCAGTCTCATTCAGGGGGCCCATCAAATCAAGGGCAACTCTTTCCATGGGTGCTCCAACCCGAACAGTCCCCATAGGTGCTTGAGGTCGCTTTGAAGATCGTGACTTAGCTGCACAGTTGGTACATGTGCGACACCAGCGTGCTACGTCTTCCCGCATTTGGTACCAAAGTGACCCCCAACTGGGCCATCATGCATTTGCTTTAGCACCTCTGTACGAAGCTCATGGGGCAAAACAATCTGGGGGTAGAACTCAGTGCCTTCAGTGAAGTAAAAATGTCTCAGTAGGATGCCTTCCCGGATATACAACCTTTTCCACTGGCTCCACTATGTTTTGGTGGCTGGGCTGTGCTGCGAAACTTCCGCCCATCTAGGACGTCCTCTTCCCTTGTTTATCCACATCCACACCGGGGCAATGTCAGGGTCTGCCATTTGAGCAGCATGTAGTTGTTCAGTTGTCCAACCATTGAACAAAACTGGCTTGTTGGCTTCCAGAAGATGAATCTTCTCCACACCCTTTTGAGACGAATTAATATTTTTGTTCTCACCTTGCTCATCATCATCATCGATTTCTCTCACCAGAGACTCGGAAGTGACAGGTAATTCTATCCCCACTGGCGGAAGCTCCGGGTTTATAGTCCCAGGGTTTTCTTTTCCTAGGTCGTCATTCAAATTGCACTGCACAGATTGATGAAGGCAATTTCTTACCGATGAAGGTTCTGATATTTTACAGGTGCAAGTAATACGGCAGGGTCTTCTTGATAAGACATCAGCATTGGAGTGTTGGCGTGCAGGCCAATGGACCACACGGAAATTGTATTCAGCAAGTTTCTCAAACCATCTTGCCAACTGGCCCTCGGGATCCTCAGCAGCATGGGTGACAGGGCGTTTTCATCGGTGGCGCCGAGGCTGTGGAATGCCCTCCCTGATTACCTGAGAGCCCCACAGTCGACTGAGGCCTTTAAGCGAAACCTAAAAACTCATCTTTTTAGAAAGTCATTTTGTTAAAGTATTTTATAGACTCTTCTGTTCTTTTTTATTTTATTATTCTATTTTTACTCTGTAGCACTTTGGGATTGCTAAAATATAAAGTGCAATATAAATAAAATTTATTATTATTATTATTAAGCCAACGCAGGCTGCTATGATCAGAACGGACTATGAAGGATCTTCCTAGCAGATACTGGCGGAAATAAGAGGTAAACTCCACAATGGCTAACAGCTCCCTTCTAGTGGTGCAATAATTCTGTTCTGTTGATGACAGCCTTCTGCTCCCATAGGCTAACACCCTTTCTTCCCCGTTCTGCATTTGGGAAAGAATGGCTCCAATTCCACAAGCACTAGCATCTGTGTCAAGAATAAGATCACCATCATCAAGGGGATATCCTAGAACAGGAGCAGTAGTAAGTAGTCTCTTTAGATTCTCAAATGCCTCTTGACATTCGTCAGTCCAATGAAAACGGGCATACTTCTTGGTGAGTTCATGCAGTGGACGAGCTATGGTGGCAAAGTCCTTCACAAAGCAGCGGTAATATGAAGCCAAGCCAACAAACTGGCGGACCTCTGAGACATTGGTAGGTCGGGGCCATTCTTGAACTTTTAGAATTTTCCGGAGGTCTGTGGCAATGCCGTGCTCTGAAACAATGTGCCCAAGGTAAGCCACCTGTCTGCGGAACAAACAGCACTTAGCTGGTTTCAGCTTTAAATTGGCTTGCCGTAGTCTGTCAAACACCTGTCCCAGTCGCCCAAGCATTTCCATAACATCTTTCCCCAACACAATAATATCGTCCAGATATACCAGACAGGTCTCCCACTGCATGCCAGCCAGAACACGATCCATTAGTCTCTGAAATGTCGCAGGGGCATTGCACAGACCAAATGGCATGACATTCCATTCGAAGAGCCCTTTTCTGCTTGCATGCCCTGGGCGTCAACTCTACCTGCCAATACCCCGCGGCCAAATCCAAGGTGCTGAACCATTTGGCTGTGGACAGTGTATCTAGGGTGTCTTGGATGCGGGGCAATGGGTATGCATTTTTAACTGTACGCTCATTCAGAGCTCTGTAATCCACACAGAGGCGGTATGTCTGGTCCTTTTTACGGACCATAACTATTGGCGAGGCCCAACTACTATTGCTATGTTGAGCGAGTCGAGTCCAAGCTTTGTTGTATTTGTTGGTCTGCATTGAGTTGCTTATCCTGTGCCATACAACGTGGCGGTTGTTTCACAGGATTACTAGGCAGTGTCTGAATGTCATGTTACACAAGGCTGGTACGCCCCAAATCATCTGGACCTGTTGAAAAGACGTCGCTATACTGTTGTAGAAGCTGAGCTACACCATGTCTTTCCTCTGCATTTAGCTCAGCAGAACTCTCTACGTACAGTGTCTGTAAGTGTTTAGGGATAGTGGAGTTGACAGAGCAGTTTGATTGTGGTGCAACTAGAGAAGGACTGTGCTGTATAACATCAGCTGCCTGAAGAAACCCTGCAATGGCTCCCTTCTTTACTGTAACAGCTGCTGGTCCAGGATTATATATCCTAATAGGAATGTGGGTTGACTGGTGGGTCTCAACTACAACTCTAGCTACTAGCACTTTGAATTTTTCTATGAATCCTTTAGTGGGGCTTAACACTACATTGCCTTTAGTGGATTCTCGTAAATTGGCATTTCCTGGCACAATATATTCTCGTCCAGGCTCTAGTACAACAGAGTGCGCTATCCGGACAGCATGGAGCTTAGATGGTTGTCGGGGGTTAAAATAAGGCACCTGCTCACCAAACAACACAATTTTTCGGCTACCAAAGTCCAGGCATGCCTTGGACAGTTCTAGAAAGGGATAACCCAAGATGGCTTCAGTTTCTGTGGCTATGTCAGCCACAAGAAAATCTACGTCCACAGTCTGGGTACCAATTTGAACAGGCAAATCAACTTCCCCAAGTACAGTAATATTTCTATGAGTGATGCCCTGTAGTGACTGCACTACTGAATCTCTCAGTATGGGTTTAACATCAGCATTGAGAGCTTCAAAATAATACAAGGGCAGTACATTCCTTTGAGCCCCACTGTCTAACAGTGCATGAACCTCCTTATCGTAAATTAGTAATTGAATACACATTTCAGAACCTTGACCTTTCAGACTGCAAACACTTGGAGTCCTGATCTCTTCATTAGAACCAGTAGAAACAGATGTCTCCAACATCACCCTCGGTTCTAGTACTGCCCTAGGAGATGGACAGTTTCTTTTCATATGTCCAATGCCGGAACAGTTGTGACATCTAATTTGGTGCCAATTAATGTTCGGCTGCCTTCGATTTCTTGGTGAAGGTGTGGTGAATACTTCCCCTTTGTCTCCCCCCTGTGAGAAAACACATTCACGTACAGCTGCTGTCCTTGCTTTTCGATCTACTTGGCTGTGCACACCCCCTTGCATGAGCTGGGTTACACTCCTAGCGGCTCTCTTAGTAGTCTCATACCTATGTGCCAATTCATAAGCCTTAGCCAATGTGCGTGGTCTCTCTTCCAGCAGCTTCTGTACCAGGATAGCATCATCTACAGCATTTGTAAATACTTCCACCCCAATTAAGTCCTGTTCTGCTTCAGAGCGGTCTGCATACACAATTGACATTTTCTCATAAATGTCATCTCGTAGTACATGCAAAGTTTCTCCTGGTTTACGAACCCTTTGTCTCAGTTCAATTCCCATTGCCACAGCATGTCCTGAAGACGGCCCATAAGTGCCCTCCAGCTCCTCAACAATGCACTTATAATCCCACTGTGCTGATCGGGGATTTTTATGGATTACTGCTCCAGCAGCTCCAACTAAACAGAACTTGAGTTGATCAAGCCTTGTTTTTCCTGACCAATTATTAGCTTTAGAACAGCTCTCAAATCGACGCAAAAACTCCCGCCAGGAGCCAGAACCATCAAACTGTCCAGGTCTCAGCACTGGGATCCTTTCAATGGAAGTAGAAACTTCATCTTCCCCACTATCACAGAAAATATCATGTTGCTCATGTCGTGCTGGCTGGCTACGTGTTGCAGGCTTCCCATGCCCCTGTAGAGAATATTCATACCCATCGGCTTCACACAAAAGAACCTTGTTCTGTACCTGGCCAACTGAATCACACGGCAGCACAGGGTGATCATTCATCCAGGACACCTCCGAGGTGAAATGCCGGTCCCTAGTGCTGCTCTTTAATAAACAGCGCTGCATAGCGTTCACAGGTGTGCTCTATGTAAAACTTTGGAAGATGTCAGTCAGGAAAGGGTTAATAAAGGCAGCGTCACAAGTCATGGTACTGCAAGGCACGTTAGAAACACCTACAGTGGGTTGGCTTATTTTCTCATTTTGGGCATGGCGTCCTCTGTATAAAACTTGAGTCTTGATCCCGCTGTCATAAGTATCTTCATTAGTCACATATGAAATAAAAGGATTGGTTCCGGAAGTATGTGGTCGAATCGCCGAGTAATACTCTTCCCAAAACAGTTCAGGCTTTATAGCGACCGAGTCCTGCACGAAAGGGTTACAATGGCGATCACGTTCGCATCCGACAATCCCATCCTCAACACTCTTCTCCCAGTTTACTAGTGGAAAAAGGTGGTATATAGTTTCATCTTCCGTGGGTGATGTCCTAAAGGGGTTGGTGCTAATCGAGGTGGCTTTGGAAAACTCTGCTTCCAGTTCAGCGTCTACCCCGAGTTTTGTCGCCATTTAAAAGCCTCTAGTTACACACCAAGTTTCTTTCAGTCTTACAAGCTTCGTGTCACTCACCAGTGCCGGCAGGAATAATCCCAGACGAGCCCCCAGTGTTACCTTTCCTGCCTGTCTCTGGACTGTGGTCGGGGTGACGCAGGGGAGCTTCTCCTTCGTCGTGTTCAGTGGTGTGAAGCTCCAGGGCCAGAGCCACGTGCTCTGGGGTAAAACCCTGTCCCTGAGTTCCCTCGTCCTAATTTTCAGCAAGGAGCAACACAGAAGGCTTGAAGGCTCCAAAGTTAACTTTATTGAAAATACTTTTTAGGTGCTTGTTTTCAAGTTAACAGAGACTAACACCAAGAGAGAGATCCGCTACAATCCAACACAATACACACACACAAGACTTCCTCCTTTTTACAATCTATATTCAAAACTCCACCCCTCAACACCGACAACTCCACCCACATCCCACATTCAGTATGATCGAGATGTCAGGCTGATCCCAGCAAGTGACCCCAATGTCATTTTCCAACCTGTGTAGTTAAAGAGGATGAACAATTGTATCAAATGATGAGCTTAAGTCTAACAACATAATTACAGTGGAATTTCCTTCATCAGAGGATTTACAATACATATTAGTGTGCAGAAACCAGACTGGAATTTCTCTAATAAATTAGGATGTGTAAGGTGAGACTGAAGCTGATTGGCAACTATTTTTTCAAGTATTTCAGAAAGAAATAAAATTTGAAATGGGTCTCTAATTATTAAGTGTATGTGGGTTGAGGTCTGACTTTTTAAGCAATGGTTTGATAACTGACAGTTTTAGTGCAGTAGGAACTGCACCACTCAATAATGAGCTGCTGATAATGAGGATAAGAACATGTACTACAAGAACATCCATTGAGCTTTATATTTGTTTTGTTGGCACTGGATCTAAGAAGGTATTGGGAGTATTGTGTGATTGAAGAATTAAGGTGAAGGGTAAAGGTAAGGTTTTTAAGACTGTGGTAAGACAAGCGATGAAGAAGCCGAGACATGAACAGTGAAGGGAGAAGAGAGAAGAAGTTAGATGTGCTAGAAATGAGAATGTTGAGATGGATGTGTGGAGTTACAACAAAGGACATACTAAGAAACAAGACAATCATAGGTGCAACAAAAGTGGGACAGATATCTAAGAAAGTACAGGAAACGAGGTTGAAATGGCAAGGATATGTAATGAGGAGAGACAATGAATATGTGGGTAAAAGAGTGATAAGAATGGAAGTACAGAGATAGAAAAAGTGAAGCTGACCAAAGAAGAGGTGGATGGATAAAACAAAAGAAGATCTGAAAGAAAAGAATGACTGGTGAGGAAGTGCAGGACCGAGTTGTATGGAGAAAATTGATCAGGCACATCAATTCCACATAGAAGAAGAAGAAGATAGTATTTTCTTTCAAGGTAGTTTATGAGGGTTAGAAATTATAGACTGAGTTTAGAGTATGACGTTATCTAAATAATGTATGAGTATTTATAATTGAGAAATATCATCTATATAATATATTGGCAGAACATTTGCTTTTCCATTCTTAATATCTGCTCCAGATAAAATGGTGAAATCAGACCTGCTAAAGAAAAAGGCCCATGTAGCCTGTCTAGCACTTATTCTCTTTGTTTTCTTTTTGGGTATCTCCGGAAAGTGCTGCCGCTCTGACAAATATTCTACATTGTTTCAGCTCCAAAGAAGGTGGTGCCTCTTCACCTGCTGATTACATAATAGTGGACTTCATGTCTCACATCATAAAGACCTTTGACAGGATGACTCTGATCATATAAGTTCTTTTGTGAAAGACCACTTGGACCCACTGTAGTTTGCCAAATGGACAAAGATTGGACTGGAAGAATCAATTATCTATCTGCTCCACGAGGTTGGACAATTGTGGAAGCATTGTGAAGATTGTATTTTTCAATTTCAAGTACTTCAATACTGTCCAGCCATGCCTGATAAGGGTAATAAGCTTAGAGATGTGCAGGTAGATGCGCCTCTGGTGTCCTGATAATGGACTATCTGTCAGGCAAACCACAGTTTGTGAGGCTCAAGGACTCCGAAGTGGATGTGAACAGTCCTGTCTCCTTTTCTTTTCACTCTGTACCCTTATCTAACTATAAATATAACACCAGGTCATGTCACTTGTGAAACTTTTTTGATGACTCTGCAATTGTGGAATTTATTGACAAGGTTTGTAATGCAGATCAGAGGAGTCACTTTGCCTCTTGGTGCAAAGAGAATTGTCTGCATCTCAACATCAGCAAAATCAAGGAACTGGTGATTGACTTTCGCTGCAGCTAAAAGTCTCTGCCCTCTGTTACTATTCAGGAAGTGGATGTTGAGGTGGTGCATTGAAACAGATAATTGGGGGTCCACATCAGTGATAGGTTGGACTGGTCTTATAACACAATGGAATAGAAGAAGTAGTAGAGTAGACTCTTTTTTTTAGTTCTTATGTTACTGTGTTTCTGTAATGTGGGTAGTGACATCCTTGACATGTTCTACAACTCTGTGATGGTTACTATAAGCAGGATCAAAATGTATAGTTTCCCAGATATGATTTGTAATATTTAATTTGTGTGTTTTGTTTTAGTATGTTTTTATGTTACAGTTATTTAGATATACCTTTTAATTGACTAAGCTGTGTGCCCAGAGCTGATAAGGGTGTGATCAAAGTGTTCTGTAAGCAAAACAGCAGGCAGGTGCAAATGAACTTATTAGATCATAAGGAACCAAATAACCAATGATTTCTATGTTTGTCTAGAAAAAGAGTTTAAAAACAGTGTTTGATTCTGGGAATATGCAAAAGGAAAAGAAAATATAAGAAAAGTTATTTTTAAGCTTGGGTTACCTAACCAGTGTGTATCTCCTTGTAAGAAAATGTGAAATGGGGGTTTGAGGCTTTAAGATTGACATGCCTAATAGATTGACTTGTCCCCTGGGGGAAATTTCTCTTTTAACAGAAGCTCCTTAAATAAATATATATTTATTACATATTTTTATATAAATAAACACACACACTATGGCCTGAACATACACTAGAATGACTAATAAAGGAAGCAAATTTAAAAAGTAAGAAAACTTCTGACTTGGCAGTCACAGTGAAGCGCTATACAGGCCTGTTGCTGTTAGTATAAAGGACCCCCAGTTGTGCTTCTTAACACACTTCTGCTGAACGATTTGATGGCTGAAAGTCCTCAGTGTTGGTGTGTCACAGAGAGGATGTGTAGCTTTGTTCAAAATGGCATTCAGTTTTGTCTTCATTCTCTCCTCCATTACTAATTCTACAGGGTCCAGAGTGTGTCCTATAGGTGAGCTTGCCCTTTTTTATTAATTAATTAATTTAGTTTGTTGATTTGGTGGGCCTCTCTTGAAGTGATGTTACCAGCCCAGCACACAACACAGGCCATCACAGAGTTGTAGAAGATGTGAAGGATGTCACTACTCACATTAAAGGAATGCAGTCTACTAAGGAGAAAGACCCTACTCTGCCCTTTCTTCTATAGTTCCTCTGTGTTCTGAGACCAGTCCAACCTGTCATTGAAGTGGACCCCAGATATCTGTAGCAGTGCACCACCTCTACATACACTCCCTGAATAGTGACCATATATAGAGGCTCTTTGGTGAGGTGAAAGTGAATAAGCAGTTCCTTGGGTTTGCTAATGTTAAGCTGCAGACAATTCTCAAAGTTTTCCCTCTGACTTCTCTCCTCTGTCTTGCCCCCCTTGTCAATACATCCCATAAGTGCAGAATCATCTGAGAATTTCTGCAAGTAACATGACCTGCTATTATATTTACAGTCTGAGGTGTACAGAATGAAGAGAACAGTAGACAGGCCTGTTCCTTGTGGTGCTCCAGTGTTGCTCACACAGTGTTCAAGTCTCACAAACTGAGGTCAGCCTGATAGTCATCAGGACACTACAGGCTCATCCACCTATACATCTCAGAGTTTACCACTTAACAGGGATGGCTGGATGATATTGAAGGTGCTAGAGAAATCAAAACGCATAATCCTCACAGTGCTGCCAGCTTTATCCAGGTGAGAATAAGCCTTGTGGAGAAGACAGATAACTGCATCCTCCAATCCAATCTTTGTCCGATAGGCAAACTGCCAATGGTCCAGGTGGTCTACCACAAAAGGGCTTGCATAGTTCAGGACCAGTCTTTTCAAAGATCTTCATATGAGATGTAACTGCCACTGGTCTGTAGTCATTAGGTCAAGAGGTGCCTCCCTTCTTTGGAAGAGTAACAATGTAGCATGTTTTCCACAATAGTGTCACTTTCTGGAGCCTTAGGGACAGATTGAGCAGGTGACTGAAGACACCACAAGTTGGTCATCACAGGCCTTAAGAACTAAAGGACTGACTCCACCTGGTCCCGTAGCTTTTCCTGTGTGTAGCTTCCTCAGTTGTCTCCTTAACTGGTCCCCAGTTATGGATATCCCATACTGATGGTGATTGGTGGATTTGTCACTGGCCATTCCAGTTGACGTAGTAGAAGTTGATGATGTTATGGTCAGCTAAAAGTAATGTAACTAATAAGTAACCGGACCATTGGAGCTTATCAGAAGTCGAGCTCCTGCTGATCCAACACCTTAAATAAAGTAGCCATCAAAAGCAACCAATAAAGAAAAGTATTTTTAAAGGACTTTGAGAGGCATCACCACAGCTTGAGTGAGAAGACATCTCTGTTAGGTTTGCCATCTACAGTCACAAAGCTCACAAGCATCACACCAGGTTTATCAAGATTAAGACTGCAAGAATAAAAGTTAATATCCACCAGATGTGAAGCTTGCTGTGTCACCCTGATTTGAATTGTTCATGTTGTATGTTTTCATATCTAACATTTTTCTCTTTATTTATGCAAATAAATACAAGTAATGATTGAAAAAAACTTTGGGTGTTATCATGCTTAAAGTGTTTTGTTGCTTACTGCTGCTATTCAGCAATGATTTCTGAGTGTTAACATAATAAACATTTTGTTCATGTTAAGTTTTTTCAAAGGTAGCTATTTGAGTGCAGATTGGCTTTCAGTCCAGTCCTTGACTTCTGTTAGAGTATTCATGTAGCCCTGTCAAAGGTAGCTATCTAGGTGCGGAGCACCACAACCATAAATTCCGGCAGGGGCGCCGCTCTTGAAGAAGCTCTTGGGCTGTTGCTCAAGTATTCTGAACTGTAGCCTTTTAAGTGGCAGACTGCCATATATGTAGGTTGGCAAGGGCAGTGACAGGCCCTTGGCCACTGTTAAGGTATTCTTGCTTTAATCTAAAACACGTCAGGAGTAGTGACGGGCCCTTAGCAACTGTTGTATTTGAGACATGAGTGATGAGTAAAGATTAAAAGAGTTAAGTATTGTCTGGTGTAAACATTAAACAAGGCAGAAAATGTAGGCATGTCTAGTATTAACTCATCCTCCAATATAAAAAGAACCTTAGGTGTAAAAGTGCCTTTTGTGAACACTTTTTGACAATAAAACACTTGGCGTAGTTGCTTAACAAGACTTGTAATATTTCATTTGTGTATATTATTTTAGGATTATTTAGAAGTAGCTTTTGAATGAATAAATAATGTGCCCATAGTTCAGTAGGGTGTGATCCAAGTGCCCTGTAACCAGAATATCAGGTAAATGCAAAGGAGCTCATTAGATCATAAGATGATTCATATGTTTTTCAAAGAGAATAGAATAGTGGAATGACAAATGTGTTTTAAAAGATTTTTTTTGTTTTAGTGTATATGAAAACATCAAAGAAAATGTTAAAAACAAGTATGATGGAAAATATATAAAATATAATAATATTATATATAAGAATATATGTGTTTAGGCTAAGATAAACTAGCCTGTGTGTATATGCATGTAAGAAGATGTGAAGTAGGAGCTTTTGGGAATTTTATTGTTTATCTTGTATCGCATAAATAGCTTTAAACAACTTCATATTGACAGCAACACCAATGAAAATCCTCAGTCATCTGATTTTTGTCAATATCACTTGCTAAAAAGAGCCGTCATGGCACGGTATAAGAGACAGCACCTTTATTGGGTTGAAGCAAATGCTCTACTGCTTTTGAGAGAGGCAGATGACATACGGCCTTTGATATGAGAGATGTGAAATGCAGTATTAGTATGTAAGAAGGAGGGTGTAGGCAATTTTGAAGACACAATGAAACATCATGCTGTCAGAGGACGAAAGTACAGTGGCACTTACAAAATGAAAACATGCTCCCAATACAGAAGAAGAGAATAACTGCATCATGGTTCATACTTTTAAGGAACACCTTAATTGAATTAAGAAGAATTTACAGAGACTTCATTCTGCTGGCTATGTGGTGTCACACATGTGTGCATGGGAGGCAGCAGAGGGGTCTAGTTAATGTTGACACTCCGGTGTCCAGGGCTGATCATGTGCACTAATGCCTCTTCTTCCTCCTGACAGGAATAAGTAAGACCCAATCCACTACCTTTTCCAGCTCCAGACCATGCCCTCCTACGACTCACTTCCTCCTTTTCTTCCAGATGACCTGCCTCTCCCTTCCCCTCAGCTATAAAACCCACCAGCTCTGCTCTGTAATTTAGTCCTGTTTGTGACTCAGTTTTTCATGATTACTCAATGGAGGATTACACATCTTTTCTATTGCAGCAGCCCTACAATATACTGTACATGGTGGATCCCCCCCTAAGCTTTATCATTTTTCTTTGCTTTCTTTACAATGGACATTAACTTGAATCGTTTATGTTGAATATTTTCTACTTCTTCTGACTTCTAGTATTTGATTAATTGTATCTCTGCAAATAAATATAAGTAAGGATTGAAATAAAGTTTGAATATTATCTCATATTATTGTCTAACCCACTGTGCTTGTTCAGGGGAGTCATATTCTTTGAAAATGATTGCTATGTCTTCAGGTTTGAGAAGAAGCTCCTTTGAATGATTTGTTGTTTGTTCAGCTCTTCAGAGATAGCTTTCCAGGAGCCACAGAATAAAGATGTCCTAACAAGAGGTTCTCCTGGCCTTGTGTAAAGTATCCGTGCAGCCCTTTAAAATGTAGGTATCTGGGTGTGGAGGGCCACATCCATGAGTCTTGGCAGGAGGGAAGCTCTCAAAGCAACTCTTGGACTTTGCTAAGGTAGTTTGAAGTGTTGCCCTTTCAGGGTAATGATTTGGAAGCTGAAGAATTTAGGCATCCTGATAGTAGTGTGGCTCATGAGCAGAGCAGATTCTGGGACCTTCCAAGGGATTAAATTTGAGGTAGCCAGCCTCAGCCATTGTTATTGTGTTGCAGACTTTTTGTGAAAATAAAGTGCCATTGAACATATAGTGCACTGCCTTTTGAGTCGAGTGCACTGCGGCAGTGTGTAGAAATTGTGCGATACAGGGTGCGATTACTACACTTCACCACCCGAGAGGGAAGTGGATGATATTTGAAGGATATAATAGCATTAAAATATTCAGTCCTTCTGCCACTGTTCTCCCATATATGCACCACCAATACTTGAAAGAAATCAGAGGGAAGTTGGACTGGTTATGTATATTGTCATCCAACATTGATACATTTACATGCCTGGTGACTGAGTGCTCATTAGTGATCCCTTTTCCCCAGGCACCCTCCCCAGCCTCCCTTCTCCCAGCGGCTAAATCCTTTTGTCATCTTAGGCAAATTTCAAATTTTAAATAAAATGTATTATTATTATTATTGTTTAGTCCTCACTTAACAAAAATCAAACTCAGCTTTAGAGTTTTGATTCAACAAAATAATTCAAATAATAACATAAATGAAAACAACATGGACAAAAATGATGAGACCCTTAACCTCATATTTGGTTGCACAGCCTTTACAGATTCCTGCAGCTCTCCATGACTTCTGCATGTGTCCACAGATTATTTGACCCCCTTGTACTAAGCAAACTGCTCTAGCTGTCTCAAGTTTGAAGGGTGTCTTCTCCAGACTGCATGTTTCTGTTATTTCCACAGATGTTCAATAGGATCCAAACCAGAGCTCAAAGAAGGCCGCTTAAGAATAGTGCAATGTTTGTTCTCAGTTATTCTTGGTGGCTTTAGTGGAGTGTTTTTGCTCCTTATTCTGTTGGAGGGTCCATGACCTATGACTGAGACAGAGCTTTCTGACTCTGGACAGTATGTTTTACTCCAGAATTTATCGATAGTCTTGAGATTTCATTGTTGCTTTCACCGACTCAAGGCACACCATGCCAAAGGTAGCAAAGTGGCCCCAAACCCTAAACAAGCCTCTTCCATGTTTCACAGTAGCTATGGTGTTCTTTTATTTGAAAGCTTCATTTTGAGAACGGTGGACACAGAGGTAATGTGACTTGCCAAAAAACTTCCAGTTCTGTCCAAAGAACATTCTCCCAGAAGCATTGAGGCTTGTCGATATGTATTTGAGCAAATTCCAGTCTGGCTTTTTATGTTTAGTCCTCCTGGGTCTTCTTCCATTGAGCCCACTGTCACTCAAAAAGCTAGCGAGGGATGGTGCAATCAGACATTCATGGACCTCGACCTTTGGAGTTCAGCTTGTATCTCTTAGGAAGTTGTCCTTAGCTTTTTATCTACCATTCTCACTATCCTTCTGCCCATCCTCGGGTCAATTTTCCTCTTGTGGCCACATCCAGGGAGGTTGGCTACAGTCCTATGGACCTTAAACATCTTCAAAATATTTGCAGTTGGTGTCACAGGAACATCAAGCTGCTTGGAGATGGTCTTCAAGCCTTTGCATTTAACATGTTTGCCTATCGTTTTGCTTTTGATCTCCTCAGACAACTCTCTCCTTTGCTTTCTCTAGTCCATGTTCAATATGGGACACACGATGAGACCAAACAGGAGAGTGATGACTTTTCACCACTTAAATCAGCTGAGTTATTGATTGCACAATTGGAGACATGTGGGATATGAATTAAAGAAAGCAGCAACTTTGAAATATCACTCAAATCCAGTTATTCAGGATCTTTTCTAGGGGTCCCAACAAATGTGTCCAGGCCATTCTAGACGATCTTTATAGTATAAGCAATACTTGATCTCTTGTCACGTTTGCTTTGCTTTACTCGATGATGTATCAAAAGCATACATGAACACAGGGGAGCATTGCTTTTCATTTCATCACTTTTCAGGGGACATACAGCACTGTTTTAATGAGCTGTAGTGAGACCAAAAAACTTGTCCATGCCTGTATAATGTTGATATAATCTAACACTCTTGAAAAAGTGTCAATATGCTGAATAAGGAACACAAGCAATTAGTTTTTATTTGTGAATATTAATTCAAGAAAATATTACCATTTAAACAGCATTGGTACAAATGTCTTAGAAGCTTAAGATACAAGCAGAAGCATCATCATGATAAATGTTTACGTTCTAGATTAATTTAAAATTTAACACACAAAGTGGATAACAAAACACTGGCAAAGTGACATATCTATTTTGTGAAGTCTTACCCTGTAAAATGTTCCTTTTCATAAAAATGATACATGAAAAAAAATTGAGATGAATATATCAGCATTTATTGGTGGCACAATGCTTCTGAAGGCATCAGTATTTATTGTAAAATCCCCTTTTCATGTAACTATAATGCTATTATTGACAGGTGTTGTACTTGGAATATTCAGCATAACTGAGCTTTTAAAATACATTTGTATTGTTTTTACAGTATCTATGCCTAGTGTTTACTTTTGTTGCTGTGACACTTGTGTAAGAAAGGTAAAATAATGCAATAAATGATAAACCGGATATTTTTTATATGCTTATACAGACAGATTTCATTCTTAGTTCCCAAAGTTAAAGGTTAATAACTTGTGTGATTCCAGTATTTTATCAGTAACAGGCATACATACTCCTTGCGAGTGATAACAGAGGAACTGTGAGACAACAAGAAGAAAATGTTACAGTGCTGTTATGCTGTTTGCATAACGTAGTCCTATAAACCGGATGGGATTATTTCTTATTTCTATCTGCATCTTTAGATTGCTACAAAGCTGTAATAAAATTATAAACTTACTGAGTCCAAATTACACAACACTGTTATATTTGCATAACAGGTATAGGTGAAGGATTTAAGCAAGATGACATCAGTTGTAGATAAAAAGTCAAGGCAATCATGACACTCTGTATGGCAGGCATGTCAAACACGCGGCACCCGGGCATGCGGCCCGCAACAGAAATCTATGCGGCCTGCATGACAGATCCTAGTTAGCACTGAACTTGTACAAAACGATTACAGTAATCCCTCCTCCATCGCAGGGGTTGCGTTCCAGAGCCACCAGCGAAATAAGAAAATCCGCGAAGTAGAAACCATATGTTTATATGGTTATTTTTATATTGTCATGCTTGGGTCACAGATTTGGGCAGAAACACAGGAAGTATGTGAAGCACCGGCGGCACAAAGCTGTTGAAGGCGGCAGCTCACACCCCCTCTGTCAGGAGCAGACAAAGTGAGACAGAGTTTGTTTTTCAATCAAAAATCAATACGTGCCCTTCGAGCTTTTAAGTATGCGAAGCTCCGTGCAGCATGTCGTTTCAGGAAGCAGCTACACAAAAGATCACAACGTGAAGATAATCTTTCAGCATTTTTAGACGAGCGTCCGTATCGAGCGTCCGTATCGTCTAGGTGTGCGAACAGCCCCCCTGCTCAATCCCCCTACATCAGGATCAGAGAAAGTCAGCGCAAAAGAAAGAGAAAAGTAAGCCGGGTAGCTTCTCAGCCATCTGCCAATAGCGTCCCTTGTATGAAATCAACTGGGCAAACCAACTGAGGAAGCATGTACCAGAAATTAAAAGACCCATTGTCCGCAGAAACCCGCGAAGCAGCGAAAAATCCGCGATATATATTTAAATATGCTTACATATAAAATCCGCGATGGAGTGAAGCCGCGAAAGGCGAAGCGCGATATAGCGAGGGATTACTGTACTATCGTTTGTGATTGAATCATTCTGCATCTTTGGTGTTACTTATTGACTTTTCTTACTTCTGCCTTCTGACAAAAGCGCGTTTTCCCATGGCATTACGGTACCGGAAACGTCATCTGCTAGTATAGCCACGAGCCTTGACCAAAGTTAATGTGCCGCAGCGTCACAACTGAAGTGCTAGGCTGCAGCAGGGGTGGCCTTGGGCATGTGCAAACTGTGCACCTGCACAATGCGGTCAAATCCCAGGGGCCGCCACGCCAATATATATCTATACTAATAAAAGGCAAAGCCCTCACTGACTCACTCACTCACTCACTCACTCACTCACTCACTCACTCACTCACTCACTCACTCACTCACTCACTCACTCACTCACTCACTCACTCACTCATCACTAATTGTCCAACTTCCCATGTAGGTGGAAGGCTGAAATTTGGCAGGCTCATTCCTTACAGCTTACTTACAAAAGTTAGGCAGGTTTCATTTCGAAATTCTACGCGTAACGGTCATAACTGGAACCTACTTTCGTATACTGTATACGGCCATAGCGGGCAGCTCGGTCGCCGTGTCTTGCGTCTTGCATCATCACGCCTCCCATGTGATTGAGTGCCTGCCCATATAAGGTAAATATTCGCGGGTGAAGGACTGTGCTTAGCATATTCATAAGTGCGGCTGCTGCGGAAATCAGCACGCCTCCCACGTAATTGACTGCCTGCCCATATAAGGCCGTTCTTCGCTGCGGTGTCTTCATTCATTTTCTTGCTTCGCCAAGGAAGCAGCTTTTTCACAGCTTAAACACTGTTTTAAAAACGAACGACATATAAGACCGTCCTTTTTAGTTATTGTGTAGGTTTTATTTAATACACGGGTTCTCCGCTGTTTTATTGTTCATTTGTTAAGATTGTTATAGTTGGTGCTTAGCATATTCATAAGTGCGGCTGCTGCGGATATCAGCACTCCTCCCACATAATTGACTGCCTGCCCATATAAGGCTGTTCTTCGGTGCGGTGTCTTCATTCCTTTTCTTGCTTCGCCAAGGAAGCAGCTTTTTCACAGCTTAAACATTGTTTTAAAAACGAACGACATATAAGGCCGTCCTTTTTCCTTGCTTCTCCAAGGGAGCAGTCTTTTTATTTAATCCACGGGTTCTCTGCTGTTTTATTGTTCATTTATTACGATTGTTATAGTTAGTGCTTAGCATATTCATAAGTGCGGCTGCTGCAGAAATCAGCACGCCTCCCACGTAATTAACTGCCTGCCCATATACGGCCATTCTTCGTGTGGGGTCTTCATTCCTTTTCTTGCTTCGCCAAGGAAGCAGCTTTTTCACAGCTTAAACACTGTTTTAAAAACGAACGACATATAAGGCCGTCCTTTTTAGTTATTGTGTAGGTATTATTTAATACACGGGTTCTCCGCTGTTTTATTGTTCGTTTGTTAAGATTGTTATAGTTGGTGCTTAGCATATTCTTAAGTACGGCTGCTGCGGAAATCAGCACGCCTCCCACGTAATTGACTGCCTGTCCATATAAGGCCATTCTTCGGTGCGGTGTCTTCATTCCTTTTCTTGCTTCGCCAAGGAAGCAGCTTTTTCACGGCTTAAACACTGTTTTAAAAACGAACGACATATAAGGCCGTCCTTTTTCCTTGCTTCGCCAAGGGAGCAGCCTTTTTATTTAATCCACGGGTTCTCTGCTGTTTTATTGTTCATTTATTACGATTGTTATAGTTATTGTGTAGGTTTTATTTAATACACCGGTTCTCCGCTGTTTTATTGTTCATTTGTTAAGATTGTTATAGTTATTGTGTAGGTATTTTACACTTAGTTTACTGTTCAGGTACCCATTTCATTTATTTAATCCGCGGCTTCTCTGCTGTTGTTTTAAGGAACTTTGTGCAGATGCTGCCAAATACGCCATATACGGCTGTCCTTTCTCCTTGCTTTGCGGTTCTCTACTGTTTCGTTTATTACGATTGTTATAATTATTGTGTAGGTATTTTATACTTTGTTTACTGATCAAGTACCCATTCCCTTTATTCTTCCAACTGTACCCCTATTAACATGTCTATGGAGGTGATCACCATCAATCAAAGAACTATCACTTACCGAGTTGTGTCCATGCCCCGAGATGGTGCCTGCCTTTTCCATTGTCTGTGTTACATATTGCACGGACATATCAGGCTCACTTTTGATATCCGCAGGGACATTGTGTCTTATGTATTAAATGACTGGGACAGGTTCAAAGTGTGGACTGATGATGGTACAGCAGATAATTATAGTACACAGGAGCACTATAAGACTGAAATGCTCAAGCCATTCACCTATGGTTCTGCATGTGAGTTGATGGCTGCCGCTGAATTGTTTGGTTGTCACTTTCAAGTGTACCAAAATGGCCAAATATTTGACACCTTTGGAGAACCGTCAATGCCTCTTAAACATCTTAGATTCACAGGTAACGATTTGAGTAGTGGACACTTTGATGTTTATGAATATTTCAACTCTCAAAAGATGGATGCGAAGTTATTGATGAAGCCAGTTGTATGCTTATATCGATTGATACATACCGAATGTCAGTTCAACACAAATCCAGCTTGAGCCGATTATGACAGCAGCAATCCAAGCTGTGAGAACACAGTAAAAAGGAGGCATATCAGACGTCGTGGTAAATTTTCTGATGCAGCTAGGCGGAAGCAACTTCGTGCAGCTGCCGCCAAATACTCGCAGAAAAATCCACAAGTTAATAGGGACGCTGTGGCTAAATACTCGCAAGCACATCCACAAGTTAATAGGGACGCTGTGGCTAAATACTCGCAAGCACATCCACAAATTAATAGGGACGCTGTGGCTAAATACTCGCAAGCACATCCACAAGTTAATAGGGACGCTGTGGCTAAATACTCGCAAGCACATCCACAAGTTAATAGGGACGCTGTCGCTAAATACTCGCAAGCGAATCCATAAGTTCATAGAGACGCTGTTGCTAAATACATGGAAGCAAATCCACAAGTTAATAGAGCTTCTGTTTCTAGATACGATCCCAATAATGAAAAGCGGCTCATACGAAAACAACAGGTTTGGCTCAAAAAAGCCAATTGTGGATTTGTGTACGACCCAAACATACATTATGAGTCTGACAAAACAGTACACATTGGATCCATGGATGTTCACTGTGACTATTGTCAAGCTCAGAAGTGGAAATGCGAGTCTCCTGGTTTGTGCTGTAACGGTGGTAAAGTCTCTCTCACTCCTTTACGTAAGCTTCCTGACCTTCTTGAGAGCCTGTTAAATGGAGAACATCCTCAAAGTGAGCATTTCTTGAACAATATTCGAAAATACAACAGCGCATTTCAAATGACGTCATTTGGTGCTAAACAAATCGTTGAGGGAAATTTTATGCCTTCATTTAAAGTTCAGGGACAAGTGTATCACTTGATTGGCAGTCTTTTACCTATGCCGAGTGAGGAACACAAATTTTTGCAAATTTATTTTGTTGGGGACGATGAAAAGGAAGCACAAATCCGCTGCGCTAATTTTTCTGGACTTAACATACCCCTGGTCAAGCAGTTACAAAAAATGCTCCATGACTGTAACACTTACATCCAGGACTTCCACTCCACAATGGACAGTATTTCAGATGATGACAAAGACTTCAAAGTTGTCATTCACGCAGACAAAAAACCATTAAATGCACGCAAAGGCAGATTTAATAAACCCACAATTCATCAAGTTGGTGTTGTCATCGTTGGGCAAACGTTCAACAATAGAGATATTGTCTTGAAAACCAGAGACAATAAACTACAACGCATTAAGGAAACCCACAGATCCTATGATGCACTTCAATATCCTCTCATGTTCTGCTATGGTGAAGATGGCTATTCTGTGTCTATACCTCAAGTTCATGCTACCAGTAAGTTACCTATGAACAAAACCGTCTCTGCAGCAAACTTCTATTCATATCGGCTTATGATCAGACAACATCATGATAATACTATCCTTTTCTTCCGAACTTTATTAAATCAGTTTTTAGTTGATATGTACGCAAAAATTGAATCCGAAAGACTAAATTATATCAGACTAAATCAGAAAAAACTACGAGCTGAAAATTACGTTCACTTAAAAGATGCTATTGACAAAAACGACACTGATTTAATAGAACTTGGTCAAGCTGTGATATTACCATCTTCCTTCACTGGAGGACCTCACTATATGCACGAGCGTACACAAGACGCAATGACATACGTACATCATTATGGCCGCCCTGACTTATTCATCACATTTACTTGCAATCCTAAATGGCCTGACATCACTGAAATTCTCCTTCCACGTCAAAAACCTCACGATCGCCATGACCTTATTAGTCGTGTATTTCATCTCAAGATTCTCAAAATGATAGACTTGCTCGCGAAGAGTAACATTTTCGGCTGTACAAATTGCTACATGTACACCATAGAGTGGCAAAAGCGAGGTATTCCCCATGCACACATTCTATTGTGGCTAAAAGATAGGATTCAACCAGCTCTCATCGATCAAGTCATCCGTGCGGAAATTCCTGATCCACAGACTCACCCTGCCCTACACAAAATAGTAAAATCCACCATGATTCACGGCCCATGTGGACCTCATAATATCAACTCACCCTGCATGATCAACAGAATATGCACTAAGAAGTACCCGCGTCCGTTCATCTCAGAAACTCAGACCGGAGAAGATGGTTACCCTCAGTACCGCCGGCGCGCACCTGCTGATGGAGGTCATACAATTAACATCAAAGGAGTAGATATCGACAACAGATGGGTGGTCCCTTATAGTCCTGTGCTGTCCCGCTTCTTCAATGCTCACATCAATGTCGAATTTTGTAGTTCAGTAAAATCAATCAAATACATCTTCAAGTATGTTAACAAAGATGAAGTATCTCGATACGAAGCTGGTCGTTACATTAGTAGCTCTGAAGCAGCCTGGAGCATTTTCTGTTTTCCCATTCACGAGCGTTTCCCTCCGGTCATTCATCTTGCTGTGCATCTTGAGAACGGACAAAGAATTTATTTCACAGAAGGCAATGTTGCCGATAGAGTACACAATCCACCACAAACTACCCTTTTAGCATTCTTTGACCTTTGTAAACACAATGATTTTGCAAAACAACTTCATTATAATGAAATTCCATCATATTATGTGTGGGCAAACAACGTGTTTCGTCGAAGGAAACAGGGCAACCCTGTACCAGGACATTCGGGAGTGAAAAAGGATAATGTACTGGGACGGGTCTACACTGTACACCCGAATAACTCTGAATGCTACCATCTTCGACTGCTGCTCAATAAAATCACAGGTCCCACATCTTTCAAATCTCTCAGAACAGTTGATGGTGTCCTACATCCGACCTATAAGTCAGCCTACAGGGCACTCGGTTTATTACATGACGATATCAACTGGGACGAGACTCTACAGGAAGCTGCTCTGTCTCGCTCACCTCAAAAGATCCGTGAACTGTTTGCTGTCATGTTGGTGTTCTACCAAATGGAAAACCCCTTAAACCTATGGGAAAAACATAAAGACAGCATAGCAGAAGATATTAGAAGACACACTGAAAGAGATCATATACGAACAGAAGTCCACCAGTGGTTAAATTTGATCTATAACAACTGTCTACAGTTGCTTGAAAACTATGTAATTGGTATTGGAGGTCAATCTCTTCATCATTACGGTTTGCCTTCACCTTTAACAGAACTGGCACAACTTACGTCAAATCCAGAGTACTTGAAAGAGACATCTTACAACACCTCGCAATTGGCCAATATAGTCACAAATAACGAGCGGTTACTAAATAGTGACCAAAAGTCAGTTTATGACCAAACCATGAGCAGCGTTACGTCAGCCACTGGCACGGTGTTTTTCCTTGATGCTCCAGGAGGAACTGGTAAGACATTCCTAATAAACCTTCTCCTTGCAAAAATCCGAGCAAAACGTAACATTGCCATAGCTGTGGCTTCTTCTAGCATTGCTGCAACTCTTCTAGAGGGTGGCAGAACTCCTCATTCTGCTTTCAAGCTGCCTCTGAACCTCAACCATACTGAATCCCCCATGTGTAACATATCAAAGCAGAGCAACATGGCTGAAGTGCTGCGACATTGTCAGCTTATTGTCTGGGATGAATGCACTATGGCACACAGAGCAGGTATTGAGGCTTTAGACAGGACCCTCCAAGACATCCGAAACACCAACAAACTTATGGGAGGCTTGACAGTGTTACTGGCTGGAGATTTCCACCAAACCCTACCAGTCGTGCCCAGAGGAACACGCGCTGATGAAGTTAAAGCATCTCTGAAATCTTCATACCTATGGCCACAAATCAATGTTGTTACTTTAAAAATAAACATGAGAGTTCATTTGAAAGGCGACAAAAAAGCCGAAGAGTTCTCTGCTCTTTTGATGAGTATAGGTGATGGCACCATCATACAAGAAAATCGTAAAATAAATATTCCTACAAATCTGTCTCATCGTGAATACCTTACAAAGCCTTCTTCAAAATGTTTACCCCGATCTACAAAATCTCCACCAAAATGACGTGTCATGGTAAAGAGAGAGAGCTATCCTGACACCAAAAAATGACATGACTACGACTATAAACCACATTTTACTTCAAGAACTACCTTCACAACCAAAAACATATCAATCTGTTGATTCAGTTGTAGAAGTAGAAGACGCGGTACATTATCCGATAGAATTTCTCAACACTCTAAATCCTCCAGGCACTCCTGAGCATAATCTCATTTTGAAGGTTGGGGCACCAATAATGTTACTGAGAAACTTACAGCCACCAAAACTTTGTAACGGCACGAGACTTCAGGTCACATCTCTACAAAACAACCTAATTGAAGCAACTATTTTTACTGGCAGTGCCTCAGGTGACACAGTTTTTATTCCTCGCATCCCCGTTATACCATCTAATCTCCCATTTCAATTCAAATGCGTTCAATTTCCAGTACGGCTCTGCTTCGCAATGACAATTAATAAGTCTCAAGGACAAACACTACAAAAGGTTGGCATTGATTTGAGGCAGGATTGCTTTTCACATGGCCAACTGTATGTTGCATGCTCAAAAGTAAGCTCAGCGCACAGCTTGGTCATATTACAGCCGGAGGGACGAACTGACAACGTGGTATACAAAGAGATCCTTAACAAATAATTTTTTGTATATTTTCCCTCAGTTTAAAAATGTTTACTTTTTTCTTAATTAAAATATTCAGCCAGTATTTCGCTGCTGCGAAGCGCGGGTATTTTGCTAGTTGAATATAAAACAGAAAGAGAAAATAACGACACAGCTGATGGCAATGTGGCCGAAAAACATTCTGTTTCTTGTTAATTAGTACGCTGTATTTACAAATGTCACTGGAGTCAGAGCAGTAAGCTATATGTAGTATTATAATGTTTTGCCGTAATGAGAATATCATGGGCCGCCACTTGGTGTTCAAGTTAAGGACACACATATATAGAAGCGTGTCATGAGCACGAGCCGGCTATGCAGTGTCCACAACGGATGTGGCCATCCGCCGTGCATAAGATACCATATTGACATTGCCAGGCGAAGGGGCCACCGATTCTTTCTCTGCCCAGGGCCGCCACGAGCCTAGAGCCGCCCCTGGCAGGCTACACTACTGACTGGGCTGCTGAGACTGGCCACTGGGCAGAACTGACCATCACGAGTAGTAATAGCCCGCATATTTTCACGTTTTTTTGCTCTAGTTTCATGTAATTTTGTGCTAGTATTGTAACGAACAGTTAGTGCAGACTACAGCTGAAGATCTGAAGTGGACGCGAGAAGTTGGTTTATTAACATATTTTTGTGATTTTGAGTTTGTAAAATTATTGTAGGTCAGGTGGCTTTTTGCATATCGGCTTATTTTACAATATAAACTTTGAAGTAAACTTAGTAAAGTAAAATTTGATTTTTGGAGGATTTGTTTTCCAACTTGAATTACTGAGCAATGAATTCAGTGAGCGTTTTCGTGATTTCAGTTCACACAAACATGCAGGGCATTGCACTGTACTCTTACAACGTTGAGAATGCGCCTGAGAATATCCAAATGGAATTGATTGAAGTGCAGTCAGATTCTATTCTGAAGGCAAAATACAACGCAGTTGGTGTGCCAGGCTTGTATGCTTACCTGCCACCCTCGTATGTGCAGATCCGTAAGTTGGCATCGAGAGTACTGTCAATGTTCGGAAGCACTTACCTTTGTGAGCAATTGTTTTCGTTAATGAAAGCTACTAAAACCCCACATCGCTCAAGACTTACCGTTGAGCACCTTTCATCCCTCATAAAAGTTGCAGCTGCACAAGATTTGAAGCCTGATATTGACGAACTGGTTACTAACAACAGATGCCAAGTGTCGGGACAAAAGAAATAAATCTCCCACTGTAAGGCTCCTATATAAGCAATGAATATAATATAATGAATATCAATCATCAAGACACTATATAAAAGCGGTCGGGATTGTCCTTCCGTCCCGTGAGTGCAAAGCGTAGCAGTATTCCGCTTATCACAGACTTACTACTTGCGGCTTGTGGTACGAAGCGACCCGATGTGAGCAGAGTTCTGGTGCTCCCATCGTTCCCATGCTTTTGTGTGCGATGCGCTGGAAAAATAGACAAAATTATGTCTCTGGAAATAATTAATGTTGATGGAGTACAAATGCCTCACCGCGTAGTAAATATCAGAGGAGATGGTGCTTGCTTATTCTCATCTATAGCTTATTTAGTGCATGAAACTCCGTCTTTAGCGGTACAGATTCGGGCTGACATTGTACGACATGTTTTAAGTAATTGGTCAAGGTTTCAGCCATTTACAATGATGCCGTCAGGAATCTCTTATACAAATGAGCTTCAGTATCTCACTGAAATGTCAAAGTCTCAAACTTATGGTACCATTTCTGAGCTAATGGCAGTGGGAGAGTTGTTCCCCTATGAGTTTCAAGTATATTATTATGGAGTCCTACACTCCAAGTTTGGACAGGCACTCCAGGGGATAAAAAAACTTAGGTTTTCGGGAGATGTTATGAAAGGGCACTTTGATGTTCTCATTCCCTACACTTATATGCCTGATGTACACATGGAGTGCACACAAATTGAGGATAAAAGTTGGTTTCCTTAAAAGGCGGGTGAGGCTAGTAATATAATAAGGACCTAGCTAAGAGGTTAAGACTCTAATTCTACACTGTTGTATGGAGACTGCATGGAAATAAATTGCTTTTCTTTAAACTTTAAGTGTTACATTTTTTAAAGTTTTCAGTATTGGAAAGAAAGCTACAGTAACTTTGTATAATAGTATTTGTTACAGTACGGCCCGCTGACGCACGTATGGCAGTCGAAGCGGCCCACCAATGGTAGCGAGTTTGACATGCCTGCTGTATGGCTTATAGGAGGACTTTCTGAGACCATTACTGGCTGTAAGCTACCTTCTAACAGACAAGTGCTAAGTCGATTTTTTCATTTGCATACTGTTGAGAAGAAAACAGTCCAGGATGGAGATTTCACAGGACTTCCTCGTGGACAATCCTGATTCATGGGACAGTAATGAAGCATATATCTCAGCTCAGTGCAATGTCAAACACCTGAAAGTGGCCAATAATGCAGTGGAGAAAGGGATGACACTGATTCAGTCATTCAATTCGGCCATCACAAACAAAGAAGAACAGAAACAGTACCTCCTACAAGTTGTAGAAGACCATCGCAAACAGTTTCCAGCACCAACAAAAACTCCGTTAACCGAAAAGCTCTGAAGAGCTGGACAAAACAGTCATATCAGCATGCACATTTCTGTATAGTGAATATAGCAAAATTCTGATCTCTTGTGCCACCAGTAAATATTGTTTGATTGTCATAAAACTTTGTGTAATTTGTCATGGTAACTAGAGGAACAAAACTCGGGGCTAAGACGTGAGAAAATAAAACTTTGATTTTCACTGCCACCCTAGTCAGGGGTTTCCCCTGTAATGCCTGAATAGGCTGCAACCCACACTTGCTCTGAGTTAGAATAACAAAATAATAAAAATAATACATTTTATTTATATAGTGCCTTTCCCATGCTCAAGGCACTTCGGAGTTTAAGAAAGAACGGCAGGGTATACAGTACATAGCATTGTACTAAACCAAATAAATAAATAAAGAAGAGTAAGATAGTAATTCAGAGAAAAGCCTAACAGACAACATAATTGATGGTCTAGCACACACACATACAGGTTACATGAGCATCATGACATAGAAGTAAACTGAAAGAAGGGTAATAAAGTCAGGTAGAGCTAAAAACCTTCCTGAACAGATGAGTTTTGAGTTGTTTTTTAAAAGAATTCATGGAGTCAGCTGATGTAATCAATTTCGGTAGGTCACTCCAAAGTCTGGGAGCTATACAGGGTGAGCTGTCACCCATGGAGTGTAGATTAGTGTGGGGCACAACAAGAATGCCAGAATCAGAGGATCTTGATGGGTGGGAAGGCACATAGTGATGTTTGATTGGTTAGTTTGGCGCAAGGCCGTTTAAGGCTTTGTAGGTTATTAGTAGAATTTTATATTCAATTCTTTAAGACACAGGGAGCCAGTGAAGGCGAAGCAGGATGGGTGGTATGTGCTCACTGCTGTTGATCTGTGTAAGGACTCTTGCAGCCGAGTTTTGAATAAGCTGTAGCTGTGATATAAGATTAGAAGGGACACCTGCCAGTAGGGAATTACAGTAATTGATGCGGGATATGATAAAAGCATGGACACGTTTTTCAGCGTTAGAAAAGGAGAGGAAGGACGAACACATGATATGTTATGGAGGTGAAAGTAAGAAAGTTTCTTAATGTGATTTATGTGGGTGGAATAAGAAAGGGAGGAATCAAAAATGACACCAAGATTCTTTGCACTAGAGGCAGGTCTGATGAGATCACCGCCAAGATTGACTGGGAAGGAGCTCATTTTATTAAGGTGCACTTTGGTCCCAATTTGCAGGAGTTCAGTTTTGTTGCAGTTTAATTTAATAAAGAGTTCTGCTCCATCCAGGTTTTAATTTCACTGAGGCAAGTTGTGAGCTGAGAAAGTTCTGATGAAGTTCCACTTTTAACATTGAAATAGAGTTGAGTATTGTCTGCATAAAAATGATAACCCAGTCCATAGCTACGAATAATATGGCAAAGGGGAAGCATACAAATACATAAAAGCAGAGGACCAAAGACAGAGCCCTGTGGACCAAATGCAAAAGTTAAAACCATAGAAAGGGAAAAAAAAAACAGAAAAAAAGATTAGCTGAAAATTTGTTTAGCCAGGAATTAACTTAATCCTTATATAAAATCCCTTTTTTACAGTAAATGTCACCGACGCTTTAGCATTGTGGCCCAGCTTTTCAATACCACACCAGTAAGTGCTTGAGTCTGAAATCTCTACTCTATTGATTGTCAGTGCAAGTACTCCATGGGTTTGATTGTCACTTATAAAAATTCTATCTCCGTTTTTCTGAGGCTCGTTGGTCTTCCACAGTATTTCACAATTCCCCTGACTGTCTCCTTTACACCAGTACTTAACAAGGGATGAGTATCCTAAGTTATAGGTACACTGCATGCTGATCGGGTGTCCCACAAATTGTAAGGTGTGTCTTCGGTTTACAGACAGAGTGGAGGCATTTGAAAATCAAAAAGGAGAAGTGTCACACACTTGCACTTTACAGACATTCAGACTGAAGACTTTGACCAGTAGGTATGATCTTAATGGAATATCCAACTTCTAGTTTTAAACTACAGAAATCTACTGCATACTTATTTTAGAAGCTTTCTACTTGGCTGCCTTCCATGTGTATTTATTAACACATACAACATTGTCTTATAAAGAACGTTTTTTGAACATTCTTAAATTATAGCAACATCACACACTGACCGCTTCTTGTTCAAATCCAAAGATATGGCTTTTGCTTACTGACAGCGCCATGGCTCCTGTGAAAACAAGAAAGTAGGAAAATGAAAGTACAGCACCTACCAAATACATGCAATATATACATTGTAGCAGATATAGCGCTTGTCCACTTCTTGAACCCTCAGGTACCACTCTTCAGACCAGGTGAAAGTACAACAATATTTTATTTTCTTATTGTACAGTGCACAAAGCACTCCACACACCACACTATTCATATAACCAATAACTCTTCAATAAACACAATCCTCCACTCCCAGACACTTCGCCCTCCTACCTCCCAGCTCAGCTCAGTGTTCTGGGCTTCCCAGAGTCCTTTTATAGCTCCTGACCCGGAAGTGGTTCTAAGCACAACCCACAAGTCCATTTCCTTCCGGGTCAGGGCAAACAGTCCTCTTCTTTATCCCGGGAGCACGTCACTTCCTCCAGTCACGTGACTGATACGCACTCCCGGGTTATAGGGCATGCCAGAGCCCACTAGCCCCCCTACAGCGACTCCTGGCGGCCCCCAAGGTATCCAGCAGGGCTGTGTCACAACACTACAAAGTCCATGAGGCCCTGCTGGAACTCGGGGCACAAATATGCTGTCCGGAGGGCTCCTCCTAGCGGCCTGGGGTTGGCAACCGGAGTCCATAGCCGGTCGTCTGTCACAACATGAACACCTGGTTTTAGAACATCCAGATCCTCTGCAGTTTGCCTAACAGGCAATTATAGCTGTGGTGGATGCTGTCATCTCCATGCTCCACAGAGCCTACTCAGACTCACAAAACCAACACAACAGTCAGGTTTGTGTTCTTTGACTTTCTCAGTGTATTTAACACCATTCTGCCTCAATGATTGGGGAAAAAGCTCAAAGCTTTGAATCTTGATGCCCCTTCAATCTCCTGGACCATGTACTACCTGACCAACAGACAGACGTTTGCGAGGCTGAGGGACTGAATATCAGAAATGTTTGTCTGAACTATGAAGATAAATGTCTGTCATTCTTAAATGGCTCATAAGATATTTTATTAAACCCTCTGAATTAAAGCTGAAAGCCTACACTTCAATCACATAGTGATTTCAAATTCATTGTGGTGGCATACAGAACCAAATTTATGAAAATTGTGTCACTGTTCAAATACTTAGGATCTAACTGTAGCTCTCACCACTCAGTAGCTCAGCCATTTTCAGAAATGTTCATTTATAGTTAAAGGCTTCATGTTCTTTAAGATCATTTTACAGTTAGGAATGAATGACATAATTTAATATTAGAACAGTGATATTGAATATTCATAGTAGTCATTTGCATTTCATGTTATTGGCTTTCAGCTTTGATCTCTTCTGTTTCCATTTCTTATTTGGATCCCTATATAAGGGAGCATGTTAATATGAGACTTTGTTTGATGTTGAAGCCATAATAATCCTTGCTTGTCCGAACTCCATTAAGGACAGGATTCATGATGTTTTTTGGATTACCAAACACTAGACAGATAGATAGATAGATAGTGTGGGGAACAGCCCGGACACAGACAGGTAGACATGATGGTTTTACCACACACACGTTTAATATTTCTATTTACGAGTTCGTGCATCAATCCAGTGCCCGCAGCACCAATCACCCCTTGAGTCCTTGGCCACAACACAATGCCTCGTACTGTCTCTAGTCCACCTCCACTCCTCTCCACCAAGCTTCGTCCTTCTTCCTCCCGACTCTTGCCCATGACTGGAGGGAGGCGGCCTCTTTTATACACCCCGGATGGACTCCAGGTGCATCCTGAGGGCTTCCGTAGCCACACCCCTGTGTGGCGGAAGCTCTGGCGGTGTATCCGGTAGTCCTCCGGGTGTTCCCAATCCTCTTCCCCCCAGCACTTCCGGGTGTGGCGGAAGTGCTGAAATCCAGGGCTCCCAAGGCATCGGGGCGCCCCCTGGCGGTGACCACGGGCCCCTACAGGGTAGAGTTTACAAGCTCTGTACCTGTGGCCCCCACAGCAACCAGGGAGGACACCCCCTTGTGTTCTGGAGGAGGCATGAGCCCTCCTCCGGTCCACCTGGGCATCCCGGCCGGGCGACAACCCCAGCTGGGTGCCACAATAGATAGATAAATAGATTCTTTATTAATCCCAAGGGGAAATTCACATACTGCAGCAGCAGCATAATGATAAGGAAACAATATTAAATTAAAGAGTAATAAAAAATGCAGGTAAAAACAGACAATAACTTTGTATAATGTTAATGTTTACCCCAGGGTGGAATTGAAGAGTCGCATAGTGTGGGGGAGGAACGATCTTCTCAGTCTATTAGTGGAGCAGGACATTGACAGCAGTCTGTCGCTGAAGCTGCTCCTCTGTCTGGAGATGATCCTGTTCAGTAGATGCAGTGGATTCTCCATGATTGACAGAAGCCTGCTCAGTGCCCATCGCTCTGCCACAGATGTCAAACTGTCCAGCTCCATGCCTACAATAGAGCCTGCCTTCCTCACCAGTTTGTCCAGGTGTGAGGCGTCCTTATTCTTTATGCTGCCTCCCCAGCACACCACTGCGTAGAAGAGGGCACTCGCCACAACCATCTGATAGAACATCTGCAACATCTTATTGCAGATGTTGAAGGATGCCAGCCTTCTAAGGAAGTATAGTCGGCTCTGTCCTCTCTTGCACAGAGCATCAGTATTGGCAGTCCAGTCCAATTTATCATCCAGCTGCACTCCCAGGTATTTATAGGGCTCTGCACACAGTCACCTCTGATGATCACAGGGTCCATGAGGACCATACTGTCTTGTTTGGTAGTTTATGCTGTTATTGGAAACTGTTTTCACATTGTCAGTGCCTCACTGTGTCTACATCTTATGAAGAAGTTTACAGCGTTTGATCACATCTTAATCAACTGTAAAGAAGGCTACAGTTTCTATGCCATGTGCATCTTAGGCACTTATGAATTGAAGGTCCATCAGAACAACTAATTATTATTTTAGAAAAAGGACTGATTTTATGTACATAGACCATGCTCAATAGAAGGTAAGAATGAACCTTTCTTATGTCTGCTAGGATGAGTATTGTTAAACTTTCAGTGTCACAGAGTGTTCTCTGATAAAATAGCAGACATGAGATGCCACTGTAGAGCCTGCTTAAGAAGAAAAACAGTGGGTCACCCTCTCCAGGGTCAACAAAAGATTTGAAAATGACTTGCACTGTTGAGTTAAGTGAGATCCTTCTGCAGCCTGTACCTTCTACCACCATCTAGAAACCAATGTTCTGCTACTTTCACTACAACATCTGATAAGACAGTGTTACTGAGACAATCGGTTTAGACTGTAATGGTATTGAAATACCAATTGATATGTTGCCTTTATAAATGAAGGTCTAATTAGTAAAAATAACAATGGTCCAGGGTATCAATGTGCTGTTACTCTTTGTTAATGATAACCAACATTATCACTTGTGACATGTGACACAACAACAACATTTTTAGCACTATTACTGCTACTAATAAAGATAATATTATGTAATACAATAACAACAACAACAACAACAACTACTACTACTACTACATGTATTAATGCTAATAATAGTAATATATAAAAAATACAAGAAATGCAGTAAATACAGAGTCAAATGAAGCTGATTATAAATGAACATGTAAATGTATCACCTACGTTTATGAATTTATCTAAACTTCATTTTGTCCTTCCAATGATAAAAGATAACAATAAGTACTTAACTAAATCAGTAATGTTAGCTGCCAATAAAATTGATCAACAGCTGAAGTCTATCTGAGTTTCCATCTCTTCCACATCTCACATAGTCTCATCTACCTCTGACTACTCATGCAGGTAACCCAGCCTCTTGTATTCCGGACCCAAGAGTACTTGGATACAGTGCCACAGCACTGAACACTGGAATCACTTCTGGGTCAGGTGGGAGCCCTGCAAAGATATTATAATGATCCTTTGCATCTTGCCCTGGTGACACCGAAGAGCCCTGACAGGGATATTGCATGGGACTGCAATTCCAAAACTCCCTGGCAGGTATCCATTTGAATTTTCCTTAAGTAGGATGCACCCACTGTGTGTGCAGGGGAAAAACAAGCCCATGGGAAGCAGACACGCACTGTCCTTCTGCCAGGTCTTCCTTTCAGGAAAGCCACCCACACCCATCCTGGTCAGGATTCAGGTCCATCAATGCATGGTACTCACATCTTATACATGTCACAAGACGTACCGAAACTAAAGTTGTCCCTAATTACAACAACAACAACAACATTTATTTACATAGCACATTTTCATACAAATAATGTACCTCAAAGTGCTTTACATGATGAAGAAAAGAAAAATAAAAAACAAAGTAAGAATTAAAATAAGACAACATTAATTAACATAGAAAAGGAGTAAGGTCCGATGGCCAAGGTGGACAGAAAAAACAAAAAAAAACTCCAGAAGGCTGGAGAAAAAAATAAAATCTGTAGGGGTTCCAGGCCACGAGACTGCCCAGTCCCCTCTGGGCATTCTACCTAACATAAATGAAATAGTCCTCTTTGTAGTTAGGATTCTCACGGAATCACTTGATGCTGATGGTCATACAGACTTCTGTCTTTTATTCCATCAATGCTGGAACATCATGCTGCTTTGATTAGGTGTTGGTAGGGCAGGTCGCCACCACAAAAAAACGGGAAAAGAAACAGAAGAGAGAGTGGGGGTTAGTACGAATTTTAGAGTACCATGAATAGTTATTATACTGAATTGAATATACAGAGTATCAGGATTAAATTAAAGTGAAGTTATGAGAAGGCCATGTTAAAGTAATGTGTTTTCAACAGTTTTTTAAAGTGCTCCACTGTATTAGCCTGGTGAATTCCTATTGGCAGGCTATTTCAGATTTTAGGTTCATAACAGCAGAAGGCCACCTCACCACTTCTTTTAAGTTTTGCTCTTGGAATTCTAAGCAGACACTCATTTGAGGATCTAAGGTTGTGATTTGGAATATAGGGTGTCAGACATTCCGATATATAAGATGGAGTGATATTATTTAAGGCTTTATAAACCATAAGCAGTATTTTAAAGTCAATTCTGAATGACACAGGTAACCAGTGTAGTGAAATCAAAACTGGAGAAATGTGCTCGGATTTTCTTTTCCTAGTTAGGATTCTAACAGCTGCATTCTGCACTAGTTGCAAACAATTTATGTCTTTTTTGGGTAGTCCTGAGAGGAGTGCGTTACAGTAATCTGGTCGACTGAAAACAAAAGAGTGAACTAATTTCTCAGCATCTTTCAATGATGTAAGAGGTCTAACTTTTGCTATGTTTCTTAAGTGAAAAAATGCTGTCCTAGCGATCAGATTAATATGTGATTTAAAATTCAGGTTACAGTCAATAGTTACCCCTAAGTTTTTTACCTCTGTCTTGACTTTTAATCCTAATGCATCGAGTTTGTTTCTAATAACCTCATTGTATCCATTATTGCCAATCACTAAAATTTCAGTTTTTTCTTTATTTAACTTGAGAAAATTACTATTCATCCATTCAGAAATGCAAGTAAGACATTGTGTTAGTAAATCAAAGGAATCGGGGTCATCAGGTGCTATTGATAGTTTGTGTGTCATCAGCATAGTTGTGGTAGCTCACGTTGTGCCCCGAGATAATCTGACCTAACGGAAGCATGTGGATTGAGAAAAGCAGCGGACCCAGGATAGAGCCTTGTGGAACACCATATAGGATATCATGTGTCTTTGAGTTGTAATTACAACAACTAACAAAGAATTTTCTCCCTGCCAGGTAGGATTCAGACCAATTTGAGACACTGCCAGAGAGGCCCACCCATTGACTAAGGCGATTTCTAAGAATGTTGTGATCAATGGTGTCAAATGCTGCACTCAGATCTAGGAGGATGAGAACAGATAAATGGCCTCTGTCTGCATTTACCCGCTAGTCATTTACTACTTTAACAAGTGCAGTTTCTGTGCTGTGATTTGTTCTAAAACCTGACTGAAATTTATCAAGAATAGCATGTTTATTGAGGTGGTCATTTAACTGCATAATGACTGCCTTCTCTAGAATTTTACTTAAGAAAGGCAGGTTAGAGATGGGCCTAAAATTTTCAAAAGCAGAGGGGTCAAGATTATTTTAATTAATTAGCCCCTGGGATTACTGATCCACTTATACACTTGAAGATTTAAACCTCCTGCTCAGCTTTCAAATCACACAACTCTCCTCCTTTTCTTATTCTGGCCTTTCTTCCTCGATCCCATCAGTTGTGCTTCAGTCCATTCCTACCTCCCAACTCCAGGCTCAATCAGATACTAGATGGAAGAAGGCTTTTACAGCGAATATGTTTCTATAGCAGCCCAAGTTAATGTTGCAATATTGCTTTTGGTATGGTCTCATTCACTCCTTTTACTTTGTTACATTTTGGTACATTACTCAATTTTCCTCCATACACTATTTTAATTTCAGTTTTCCTTCCAGCCATAATGTATATCACATTTGTTAGATTATTGCATTCTTTTCCAAAATAGTCACTAGAATTACTTTTTTCATACTTTATATGCTGTTGACTGACTGAAGCCTGAATTAAAGTGTATAGATTCCTATACTTTGGCTATAATGTACAACCTGAGCACCAGGAGGGACACCTTGCTAACATAGCATTCAGGGACAGAGAAGCAAAAAAGGCAGATTACTGAAGCTCTTCATGTCTAGGCTGGGGCTAATCAAAAGACTGTAGACTTATTCTGGTCTGCAAAAGAACTGCTCTTCATTTAGAGGTCTTTGTTAGACGTAAAGTGCTACACACTTTATACACCACTAGTCAAGGACTGCTCAAAACTGTATTGCAATTGCATGTCTATGTTCTTCATTGATTGATGTCAGATTGAGGTCTTGTTGAAAAAGCTTTTTGCTCTGCACTGAAATCACAATTATTTTCAGTCTTCTAAGTAACAGATTACAACCATTACTTCAGTATTGTTTTTCTTGTGCAGTTGACTAAGGAATCATCATAGTCATGTGAGTCATATTGGAATTGTCATGATAAACTGCCACACAGTGTTCAGAAGGCTAACCTAATCTTAGGTTATAAAGCGCCCTGATGTGTGGAGTACAAGTCCAAGGAGGTTCTGCTCAAGCTTTATAACACACTGGTGAGGCCTCTTCTGGAGTACTGTGTGCAGTTTTGTTCTCCAGGCCACATAAAGACATAGCAATGCTAGAAAAGGTCTGGAGAAGAGTGACTAGGCTGATTCCAGGGTCACAGGGGATGAATTATGAGGATAGTTTAAAAGAGCTGAGTCAATACAGTTTAAGCAAATGAAAATTAAGTGGTGACATGATTCAAAACTGAAATGGAAATTACTAGTGAAGCCAAACAGAAACTATTTTGTCAGTTCTACTGCAGTAAAAAGATGATAAAAGAGAATTTAAGAAGGGACACAAAAGGAGAAAGTCTTGAAAATGAGAAGGAAATAGCAAATACATTTAACAAATGTTTCACCCATGTAGTTAAAAAGGAAGAAACAAGTGTAATACTATGTGCAAAAGGAAAAGAAAAACTCTTGAGTTCATAGATTTTACAACAGAAGCGTCAGATGTGCTTCAAGCCTTCAATACACTAAGGACCAATAAAACCTCTGAAAGTGATGAGATCTTACCAATTGTACTTTAAGAAATGAAAGACATCATTTATAAACTCTTATTAGGAACATTTCAGCAGTTACTTTAGAAAGTAGAAGTACCTGAGGACTGGAAAGTTGCAAATGTAACTCTGATCTTGAAGAAGGGGGACAAAATGGATCCTGGTAACTACAGACCAATAAGCCATGCAAAATTATCGAAACTATATTAGGAAATAAATTAGAAAATTACATAAAGAAAAATAATATACTAAATAACAGCCACCATGATTTATGAGATGAAGGTCCTGCCAAACCAATCTTTTATTTTTTTTTTTAACGAAGCAACCAAAATAATTGACCAAAACAAAGCACATAACATTATTTACTTAGACTTAAAGCACTTGACTGCAGTGGGTCAGCACCCTGCTCAGGGATTTGTTCCTGCCTTGCGCCCTATGCTGGCTGGGATTGGCTCCAGCAGACCCCTGTGACCCTGTGTTAGGATATAGTGGGTTGGAGAATGACTGACTGGCTGACCGAAGCACTTAAGAGACATGTCCTACTGTGAGAGACTCAGAGAATTAAACCTGCTTAGTCGAAGCAGAGGGGGCCTATTCCAGGTCTTCAAAATACTCCTAGGCATTGATTAAGGAAATCCAGCAGAATTCTTTCAACTTAAGGGTGAATCACATACTCAAGGACATCAATGTAAATTAAGGGGACTTGCATTTAGAACTGAAGCCAGGAAGCACTTCTTTAGGCAAAGAGTTTTGAGACTCTGGAACAAACTACCAAGACATGGAGTTGAAGCAGAAACCTTAACCACTTTTAGGAAGAATCTGGATGAGATGCTGGGACAGCTTAGCTATCAGCTAAACAAACAGGCCTGATGGACTGAATGGTCTCGTCTCATTTGTCAAACTCCTTATGTTCTTATGTTTGTAAATGAGTCCTCCCACACATGGAGGAAAGTCCACATTCATTAGTACCTGACCATGAATGCTTAAGTGTACCATAGTGAAATCACTTATTACTTCTAGAGAAAAGGAGTGGTTTGCAGGGCATAAAGTCCTCCATAACTGAAAGATACCTTCTCGCAGATGACACACCACTGAGTGTGAGACACCTGCATGGCATCAACATAACCGTAAAATGAGTGAATATTAATCAGCCTTGCATCACTCACAGAGATAGACAATAAGATCTTACTCATGCACCTAATAAGATTTAAAGGCTCATAACAACAAGATCGAGTGATGAACGTTTCACTGTTCTTTTAAGCCACAAAGTCAGCTACAGCACTTTATCTGATAACCTGATCTTTGATCACAATGAAGGGAGTGCACAGTGGTGGAATCTGAAAAAAAACACTCAGTGTGTACATAATGAACCCAGTTAAATCATTACAATCATCATTATTATACATCGTAATAGAAGCAAGTAATTCAGCATAATTAATTAGTTTCATAATCATACAATTATACCATCTGGCAAGATCTAATATACAGGTATTAATCAAGCCTGATAATGCCTGACATGGAGTCACTTGCAATTGAATACTGCCTCCATGGCCAAGGCTTATATGTTACACGAAGAACGCATGCTCCAATTCTCTTCCTCTACTTCCACTCCCTCCCCTTCTCCTACTCTTCCCCGTTCTGCTTCTATTTAACCCATATTTTTGTTTGTTCAAAAGGGGGGAATGTAGAAGAAGAGTGTTCTCCTCGGCACCTTGTGCCCTGTGTATTTGGTAACTAAGTTTCATAACAGTGCTCTGCCAGTATAAAAGAAAGCTTGATTTATTGAACTGACAAAAACATGTTACCCAGTGCTTAACTTCCTCAAAGTACATGGCTCAGGAAAGAAGAAAGATCATAAGATTGCAGGGCATATGTGCAAGGCGCCTGTATGTTTTAAGGGGAACTTAGATAATGTCTAGTTCAGATATTACATCATTTACAGAATCATAAGATAGAGGGATATTTAAAGCTCCCCCTAGCCGTTGTTCAGGGTTCAGAGGAACAGCCTGCTGTGACGGACTGTGCTCTCTGGATCTCTACTTTCTGTGACTCCTGATGTAGAATAAAACAGAACTTACGAAAAACATCACCTGCTGTCGAGTCTGCAATTTCTTTCGCCCACACAAGTCAATGAGTCTAACATTCCTCCAAGGAAAGAGAGTCTATCTTTAACGTAACGTCATGTTTTTTAATGTTTACAGCTGATTATCACCCTCACACATCCTGTCAACAAAAGTAGACATCTGCCCTAAAATATTGAAAAGTTAAGGGTGTGCATTATATATGAATTTCTTTTTTTACCAGAAAATTTTGGGCTTAATTAGCATGCACATCCTACAGCCAATTGAGGGACAAAATTCAGGAAAGTTCAAAATACTGCTCATGGAATCTAAATTACCATTTTGGTCTTTCAACATGTGGCTACCATAAGCCCACATAGTGACCACACTTGTATCCACTTTGTAAAATTTGTTTGCATAGGGCTTCATAATCTGCATCCAGCTGGGGGGCGTGTACTCCTTGGGAACCTGATCCATAGAGACTGCAGCTTTTACTAAACCAAAGATGTGTAAATGTATAATATTAAAAAAATATTATAAAATATTACAAAATATTATATCCTTCCCCAGTGGTATGGCGGTAATGCCGAGATGAAGAAAAGAAAAAAACTCTAAAGAAAAGATACACTTAGCTTCTTTTAATGTTGGCTGATGCTCACAGTAATACAATTTAGAAGGAAAGCTTTTGGCAAAGCGTACAGTCCCGCAATTCCTGAAGTTGGCTCTGGTCACTTCAAGAGCACAGGAGGCATGTTACGTAGGTACGGGCAGGAGTGATGTCTTCTATCCGTCCATAGTTGACCTTTAATTCTGCAGTGCAATGCCAAGGCTTTTATACTTTTCTCCTGGTTTTTGCTTACAAAATAAGAACATGCACTTGCCAAACATGGGCTACAGCCTTTTGCTGGCATAAGTTAAATAGAAATAGCACCCAGTAACTGTTAACCATAAAGTGACTGTCAGACCACAGGGTACACCTGATTTTTTAAAAGCCGGCCTGAGTTGTCTCTACTTGTCTCTTCCCATCTCTCTCAGTCAGTTTGCTTACATGGCAGTCATAATTTCTCTCTGCCAGTTTGCCTCAGCTGTGTTTATTCATGGCCACAGTCACTCATTCTCATTTTAAGTATAATAAAAACTGGTACACTATGGCACACTGTAAACACACTTTTGCTATGCAATCCCAAAAGGTTTTAATAAACACTTCCTTATAATATATACACTGTTCTCACATCTTGTCCTCAAGAAACTGCTCATTGCAAAAAGATATACTTCAGAGAAAGATAAAAAAAGACAGAAAACTTTCAGATAATAAAAGAAGCTATTTGTGCAGAACCAGCTATCATTGCCATAGGGATTTTACCACAGTGTCTCACGCAGGTGGTACTTGCTCTGGAATGAAAACCTGGCAGTTCATCACTAACCGTATACAAAGACAATCACATCTTAAATGAATATCCACACAAAAGTGACATTTGTCTTACTATATATTACTTAGAACAAGTAGTTTGTTGTGTTGCAAATGATATGAAAAACATCCATGGAAATGAAAGAGGAAAAAAAATCTCACATTACTTGTGTTGTATAATACACGTATCACTTATCCAGTCACATGCTCAAAACATACAAAGTGCCGGCTTTTTTGCTAAAATATTGTTAAATGTATTTACTTCTGGAATACCCAGATCACATCCTAAAGAGGAAGCTAAAGCTTCATGTGATTGACTTTTTGTATTGAAGACCCACCTGTCCCCTTCATTCATTGGTCAAGAGACCTGTTTTCAATTCAAAAAGTGATCCCAATGACACTTCAGTTTCCTGTTTTTATTTTTGTCAGCCACCAATAAACACTGCATGGGGTAAGTAACATGTAAGAAATATAATTTTGGGGTGGGATATTCATTTAAGGTAAGAGAAAAAAAAATGGAAGAAATCTTGCGAAGGGCAATTCAGTTTAGTATGGTTATTTAGTGTTCTATACAATACTTTTTACAATAAATTCACAAAAATGTCTTTACACATACAACACATGTGCATATCAATCTATTCATCAATTTTCCAAATTGATTAAATGTATTTTAATCATTAACTGAGCATTAGGCACAAAGCAGGAACCACACCTGGATGTGACACCCGTCCATCGAAGAGCAAATTCACACACACGCACACACTTACTTGTACAGGTCAATTTAGTGTCACCAATTAATCTAAACAAGCACCAGAGTGTGGCACGCACAAGAAGCAACAGCGTGAGGTACGTGCACCTTTATGTAGTACAGTCAAGCATGCGCATGCAGCAGGGAAGCCGCGGAAAATAAAAAAGGCTAATCGAGACACCGTTTCTAAGCTGATGGGGAAGAGGAGATCCAGGAGGGCTCCAAGAGCAGCGGGCGCCAACTCGCACGCTGTCTCGAAGGAAGCCCAGATTGGCGTGCTACAAAGAGAGGCCATCCGAAGACAGGATGATGGGATCCACAGAGAGGTAGGCCCTGGGGATGATTTGCCCTGGGAGTGTTTTACTACTCTGCCTTATTACTACCTGTTAGATGGCAAAGTACCGGACCCGTGTTATTGGCCTAAGCAAGTCGATCCATGGGACGACGGTGGGGCAAGCTCGAGTGAGAGCAATTTTGACTTGGGCCCGCTGCTTGCTGAGAAACAATGACTGGAGGATGAATGGAGTCTCCCCCCGATAATGGGGGAGGGGGCGGTGATGGGCCAGGAAGACCTCCACGAAACAGGTAAGAGCGGGGAGGGTGTGTGCTGGAGTCCCACCGCTAAAAGGGTGAACCTCCCCACAAATCTCCGAGTCCAGGTTTTGGCTCGGGCCCTCACCAGGTGATTCCGGGTCAGGGTCCGACGCCTGTATAGTGTCCCCCCGGCTAGGGACTTCCCCCATGTTTACCTCATGGCATGGCTTGGGAGCCGCGGGGAGGGCGGCCCGCCCCCTCATAGCTAGACCCAATGTAGCAGTAGGAGTGGTTTCGTTTTTACCACATTTGATTTCCGACCAGTCATGTCCCAGTATCACAGAGAAGGGAGGAGCGGGTAGCACTGTAACCGATAATCGAGTTACCTCCCCCTTCCATGTAACACAACACGAGGCGGACCTATATGATCTGGTCTCCCCGTGAACACAAGTAACCCGTACATGTGATTTTAACCACTGTCGCGGCAAAACGTAACGGCGAGCAACAATGGAGATGTTACTCCCGGTATCAAAGAGTGCTAACACTGAGTGTCCATTAATCAACACCACCCCTACATTAGGAATTGCCAAAGGAGTAGAGTGAACACCATACCTCTCGGTTAGGGATAGGCTGCAGTCCATGGGATCGACATTCAGCGGGCAGGCAGGTAAGATGTGACCGACCTCGCCGCACTTGAAACAGCGCGGCAGGGCCGGTTTTTCCCGAGGCTTCTGTGGGGCTTCCGCCGCGCGGCGACTGGGCTCGGGGTTAACTGCGCGTCCCTGCCGGGCCCCGCGAGCCGGCTTTTCTGACCCCCCCGACTCGGAGTACCGCAACCTGACGCTCTAAGACCTCCAGGAGGCCTTTCATATCCCGGTATGGGTGTCTACGGACCTGCTGGGCGAGTTGATCCGGCATCGCGTTCACACGGCCTTCACAAGCGACCTGCTCTACTACCTTGCGTGCCTGGGGTCTGTCTGGCCGTAGCCATCTGCCCATTTTACCCCAGAACTCAAATGCCTGCGCGCGGACAGGACGCTCCACATCGAAGCGCCACAGCCGCCATTCACTCGCCTGCTGGTCCGTGGTGACACCGTAGCGACTTAATATTTTCGCCTTGAGCTCGTCATACCTCGCGGCCTCCTCCTCGGGGAGGTCATAGTAAGCCCGCTGCGCAGCGCCCTTTAGGTATGGCGCGAGAATGGCAGCCCATTCCGCTCGCGGCCACTGGTTCCGGGCGGCCGTTCTTTCGAAGATACCGAGGTAAGACTCTATGTCGTCATTGTCAGAGAGAGGGAGAATCGGGGGAGGCGGAGGCCTAGTTGGCTCCAGTCTTACCACCCCTTGGTTATTCAACCGTGCCGTGGTTTCTTCCAGCAGGCGCTTTGTGTTCGCGTGCTCCACCTGCAGCGTCTGGAGCTGGGTTGCCAGGGTGGTTAGGACCTCATTCAGGTCTTGTCCTTCGCTCATTTTGGATTCCTTTGGCTCCTGCCGACTACGCCACTGTAAAAGAATACACAAAAGACAAGATAAAGGTTTGGGGTTTCCGGCCCCGTTTAGTGAACAGTTTGCAAAAATATACTTTTTTACAGAGTGTCCCGATTGACATTCCACATTCAACCAACAACATGGGATACTGAAGGGCTTTTTATAGGGATTGGACCGGCCCCCAATCAGAGGATTGCTGGGTAAGGAGGTGCAGTGTCTTCTAGGAAAAGTGTGATGTCATCTGGGGAAAATTTAGGGAGGTGTTGGTATTGATGTCTTGTCAGAGTGTCGGCGTTTCCTTCTTTCTAGGAAAATAAAGAAACAGAAGTTAGGTGTCTCATCCGTTCCTTTTTGGCCTTGGGTTTCGCGCTCGCTCTAGAGTCCTTCCGCGGCTCCCTAAGCGCTCGTGCGTGACAGCTGCTAATTAACTTCTTGTGAATTCATTTGAATTGACTTCTTTTTAAAGATTTGTTCCCCTGAATGTCTTCATCGTTCCTCTTAATTGCTTCATTTCTTTCCTTAAATTCCAACCAATTTCAATACAACCAGCTGCTTAATGAGGTGCCGAGTCTTGTTGTTAATTAAACTCATTCTTTAATTCCATGGCTTGTTGCTGCTCTCATTGTGCATTAGCAGACATTTCTGAAATTGTTGATTTTCTCTTTTCTAAGAGAACCGTTAAATTTTTTGTGGACCTGAGCAGATTGACATTCCTGAGACCTTCATCTTTCTTTATTTTCAGATATTGTATGATGGACGCCAGTTGTTTTGGCTCATTTTGTATATCATTATTGTTTGGCTGCTAATTAAGGAAAAAGAAACAATTAAGGAGGTTGAGTCTTCAAGAGCAGGTCAATTAAAATTAATTCAAAAGAAGTTAATTAGCAGCAAAAACAGGTCACTCATTAAGAAAAGGGCTTCATGGGAGTTGGAGTTTGGTGCAGCTCTGTTGGGATCTGCAGGCACCACCAGGGAGTGCAGCAGCTGGAGTTGCTGAGCCCTTATGGGCAGTCCTTCCGCCACACCCAGAAGTGGTGCTGGAGATGAAGTCATCAAGCACCTGGAGCACTTCTGGGTGTATTATAAAAGGATCCAGCAGCCACTACTCCAGAGGCCAGAGTCTGGAGGAGGAAGATGAAGCCTGCAGAGGAGGAGGAGGAGGAGGAGGAGGAGGAGGAGGAGTGGAGGAAGAATAGGAGATATAAAAGTATTGTGTGGAGCTGTGCTTGTGGGGACTGGGTTGTGCTTGTGGGAACAGGGAAGGCGTTGCCCACAGGTAAAGAAATAGAAATGAAACATTTATTTGTTTTATAAGTGTGCCTCCCGTGTCTGTCTGTGTTGGGTCGGTGCCCATATAGTGGCTTTTTAGTGGCTATATATATATATCTATATATATAAAAATGGAATGGGTGGGTCGTCGGGTGGGCCTTTTTTTCATTCCGTTGAAAGACACGCCCTACTCACTGGACAGTTAAAAACACCAATCAAACTAACGATGACATCAAGTATTACCCAATCAAAAGTAGGAAAGGAGGCATCTTCATAAAATGCGTGTGGGATGATTTGCATGAGACGCTGCTTTAAAAAAAAAATGATAAAAAAAATACGGGATAAATCCCGTCCAGTATTGATTCAAAACGGGACGCGCAATTTCATTCTCAAACGCGGCACGATTCCGTATTTTAAAGGACGGGTGGCAACCCTACAGTGCCAGGTAACCACCCATACAATCACATTGTGATTCAGACTAGGAATGCAATGAATGTAATTACCCCGATCTACATACAAGGCGAAAGTGTTGCAACATTCAAAGATGATGGTTTGGGATAAGTACACCATACAACATAAAAGAGCTTATGAAGCCTTGAACCGAAAAAAGCAACATCTCAGAGATCGTAAAAAAAAAAAATAGGAGCTAATGTCGTTTTACTCGCTGTAGATTTTAGTCAAACATTACCAGTTATTCCACGACGGAGACCAGCACATCAACTCAACGCGTGTTTAAAATCCAGGCTTCTCCCACGGTCGGTTATATGTCGCGTGTTCTCGGGTAGGTGCACCAAAAAATGTATACATTTAAGCATGTAATAGGCAAACAAAAAATGAGGTATACCCGAAGGCACAGCAGTAGTACTTAATGTAACTTTACTTCTTAAATGTTAATGTTTTACTGTTTAATAATTTATACGCTTCTTATATGTTGTTCAAATTCTTTTATCAAAATACCACTGACAGCGCAATGCACGATAACATGGAGTGAATACACCATACGCATCCGCCCACGGCTGCCCTGCTGTGCGCAGATAGGACTTGATTGTACAATAAAATAAAATAAACATAAAAAGACTAAAACAATCATCACCCATAAAGCGGATAGTAGACGTGACGTACTATATGTGTACCACATTTCAAGTGTATAGGTGCAACGGTTTGCGAGCTACAGGTCATTTAAAATCCTGGACAGACACACAAATTGCCACGGTAGCAAATTACAGAAGAAGATTTTACTGTTTAATAATTTATATTTATATGAAATGTCCTTCTTATATATTACTTCATATTCTCATATGATAATGATGTTAATGTTTATATTGATTTCTGTGTTATTAAAACTGCATGTATGTGTGTATATGTATATATATATATATATATATATATATATATATATATATATACTAGCAAAATACCCGCGCTTCGCAGCGGAGAAGTAGTGTGTTAAAGAGGTTATGAAAAAAAAAGGAAACATTTTAAAAATAACGTAACATGATTGTCAATGTAATTGTGTTGTCATTGTTATAACTGTTGCTGTCTTTTATATATATATATATATATATATATATATATATATATATATATATATATATATATATATATATATAAACATTTATATACATATACATATATATACATATCTACATATACACATGTACATATATATACACACACACATAAGACTTACTGAGTGAAACGGGCTTTCATTGACAATCATGTTACGTTATTTTTAAAATGTTTCCTTTTTTTTTCATAACCTCTTTAACACACTACTTCTCCGCTGCGAAGCGCGGGTATTTTGCTAGTATATATATATATATATATATATATATATATATATATATATATATATATATATATATATATATATATATACATATACACACATACATGCAGTTTTAATAACACAGAAATCAATATAAACATTAACATCATTATCATATGAGAATATGAAGTAATATATAAGAAGGACATTTCATATAAATATAAATTATTAAACAGTAAAATCTTCTTCTGTAATTTGCTACCGTGGCAATTTGTGTGTCTGTCCAGGATTTTAAATGACCTGTAGCTCGCAAACCGTTGCACCTATACACTTGAAATGTGGTACACATATAGTACGTCACGTCTACTATCCGCTTTATGGGTGATGATTGTTTTAGTCTTTTTATGTTTATTTTATTTTATTGTACAATCAAGTCCTATCTGCGCACAGCAGGGCAGCCGTGGGCGGATGCGTATGGTGTATTCACTCCATGTTATCGTGCATTGCGCTGTCAGTGGTATTTTGATAAAAGAATTTGAACAACATATAAGAAGCGTATAAATTATTAAACAGTAAAACATTAACATTTAAGAAGTAAAGTTACATTAAGTACTACTGCTGTGCCTTCGGGTATACCTCATTTTTTGTTTGCCCATTACATGCTTAAATGTATACATTTTTTGGTGCACCTACCCGAGAACACGCGACATATAACCGACCGTGGGAGAAGCCTGGATTTTAAACACGCGTTGAGTTGATGTGCTGGTCTCCGTCGTGGAATAACTGGTAATGTTTGACTAAAATCTACAGCGAGTAAAACGACATTAGCTCCTATTTTTTTTTTTACGATCTCTGAGATGTTGCTTTTTTCGGTTCAAGGCTTCATAAGCTCTTTTATGTTGTATGGTGTACTTATCCCAAACCATCATCTTTGAATGTTGCAACACTTTCGCCTTGTATGTAGATCGGGGTAATTACATTCATTGCATTCCTAGTCTGAATCACAATGTGATTGTATGGGTGGTTACCTGGCACTGTAGGGTTGCCACCCGTCCTTTAAAATACGGAATCGTGCCGCGTTTGAGAATGAAATTGCGCGTCCCGTTTTGAATCAATACTGGACGGGATTTATCCCGTATTTTTTTTATCATTTTTTTTTTAAAGCAGCGTCTCATGCAAATCATCCCACACACATTTTATGAAGATGCCTCCTTTCCTACTTTGATTGGGTAATACTTGATGTCATCGTTAGTTTTATTGGTGTTTTTAACTGTCCAGTGAGTAGGGCGTGTCTTTCAACGGAATGAAAAAAAGGCCCACCCGACGACCCACCCATTCCATTTTTAAATATATAGATATAATATGGGGGTCATCAAAAGATGTACACACACATACATTTTTTGTCTACCTCTCTCTATATATTGTTATTATATTTTATCTACTGTTTATCTACTCTTTGTTTAATGACAGTAGATTTAATCCTAGCCTTAAAGACTGAAGAACAGTCGTAGACTACTAAGCACTGTTGTAAGTCACTCTGGATAAGAGCGTCTGCTAAATGATGTAAATGTAAATGTACTATATACTATATGTTTCAGTCTGTCTGCTACATATTTGTTTATTCATTTTAGTTGTCCCCTTTTATTTATATTTGTATAAAACTTTCTGTTGGTCTGTTGTCTATTTTTATTTCACTATTATTGCATCTGTGATGCTTAACAATATTGTGATCTACTGTAAGTAGAATTGAATGGCTTGCTTTTATTGTACCATATAACTAAAACTTGAACTTTCTTTCTTTCTTTCTTTCTTTCTTTCTTTCTTTCTTTCTTTCTTTCTTTCTTTCTTATCACTGGAAAGCTTCACTCACAATTTCTGAGACTGTATGCAGTAAAGTGTGTTAAACTTCTGCAGTAGCTGCTTCTTGTGAAACTTTACATAACTGGGTATCAAATGTGTTCTATTGCAAATCTGAACAAAAAATTTTAAATGGATTGATTGCTACAAAATATGGTACATTTCCATTAATGTTCTAACTTTTCTATCCAGTTCAGGTTTAGTAGCAGCCTCTTCTGCCAACACTGAATGCAAGGTGGGAACCAGCCTTTGATAGGGTGGCCAGCCATCACAGTCTAACACAGTTAAATGTTGAGCGGAGTGATTAACATGTCAAGTACTTAAAGGCACTTTTTTTTTGAGGCTAAGAATAATGAAAATGTCTTCATTTGTGCACATCTTGCTATGCTGTGATAAATCTACTAATAATAGAATTTATTGGTATTAATGTACACAGCTCAAACCAAATTACTTGTAACTTCCTATCTTTGTAGTGTATTTCTCACTTATCTCCTGTAATTTTAATTGTTCTATTAATCACAGATATTTTCTTATTTTTCAATATTAGCTTTTGTAACAGTAGGGGGCGCTAGAGCTCCCTTGAACCCTCAGGTACCACTCCAAACACAGGGTAAAAATCCAATTATTATTTATTAAATAATAATAATGTGCACAAAGCACCCTCCACTCCACACTACTCATACAATAAATCAATAATCAATGAACAATAACCAATCCTCCACTCCCAGACGCGTTGCCACCCTTCCACCCAGCTCAGCTCAACTGTCTGAGATCTCCCACAGTCCTTTATAGTCCTCGACCCGGAAGTGCTTCTGAGCCCTCAGTACATGTGATTATCCAGCACTTCCGGGTCAGGTAAAAACTTCTCTTTTTCTTCAGCCCGGAAGTATATCATTTCTTCCGTTCCCGTGAGTTGGAAATACTTTAAGGCTATATGGAAAATATAAATCTCTGGGCCTCCCTGCAGCAACTCCTGGCGGCCCCGACGTTATCCAGCAGGGCTGTGTATTAAAACTCCATAGTCCATGATGCCCTGCTGGGGGTATTGGCCGAGATGAATGGCCGGCCATATCTCACACTTTGTTCCAGATTTCTATGGACTTTAATTTAAGAGTTAATGGACTTATCCATTAAGTTCATGAAAAGTGTTTTATCCAATTCTGTGGAAAATTTGGGAAGAAGAGTCCTGTAAATACTTACTATTTAAATAAAAAAATGCAGTTTAATGTAGAAAAGTGAAAAGAGCTACATGTGGACAAAAGGGGACATCAATTATAACTAAGCAATGTGCAGATGCTATTAAAAGGGAAAAAAATAATAGCTTATACAATAAAGGCTGGTGAATAGAAATGAAGGGACAACAAAACTCAGACTATAAAATGCACTAGTGAGACCACGGCTGGAGTACTGTGTGCAGTTCAGGACACCAAAATAAAAGAAAGACACAACAGCACATGAAGCTGTCCAAAGGAGAACAACCAGATGCATCATGGGACTTAAGGCCAATTCAGAGAATTAGACCTGTTTAGTGCCAAGCAGAGGAGACTGCGTGGGGACTTCATCCAGGTCTTCAAAATCCTGAGAAGTCATTGATAAAGTAGACCCAGCAGAGCTCTTTCAACTTAACAGTGAACCACATATTTGAGAACACCAATGGAAATTAAAGGGAAGTTCACTTAGGACTGAAGTCAGGAAAAAGTTATTTAAGTAAAGAACTGAGGACATCAGGAACAAACTACCCAGAAATGGAGATGAAGCAGAAACTTTAACAATCTTTCAGAAGTTCATAGATAGATAGATAGATAGATAGATAGATAGAACTTTATATGTCTCCAGGGGAAATTAGAAGTTTTACAGATGCTCAGATGGGATGCCAGACACTAACATATCGACACCAAAACGCATAAAGATTTCGAAAAGCCTCTGCGAGGGGTGTTTTTAAAAATGCTCCTATTATGTGATGATCTTAACCCACGCGTAACCGGACGTAGCATCTGGAGGTCCACAGCTGCAATCTGCAGGCACTAATCGAATCAACTCCACCTACTTGGAGCACATCTGCAGAGATGGGGACCGATTTCTCGAACGCCTTTATTTGAACTTTTTTTGAAGTGAGAGACACCCGCGATTGTGCGTGAGGATCGGTGTGTGACGTCACCGGCCCGGGACTGACAAGACATTTGCACAGATGAATCTGTACGGTTCTCATCGCCTCGGCTGCTCGGCAAATGGAAATATGCCGTTTTAATTATCGACGTCTGCTAAAGACTTTAAAGTATTCCTCAGCAGTGACAAGGCCACAGTACAGAAGTTATTGAAAGATAAAGAATTATTTGGAACGTATTTGTAAAGTACAGTAATCCCTCACCTATCGCGGGGGTTACGTTCCAGAGACCCCCCCCCCCCCCCCCCCGCGATAGGTGAAAATCCGCGAAGTAGCGACCTATATTTATTTTATTATTTATACATATTTTAAGGCTTTATAAACCCTTCCCACACTCTTATAAACCTTTCTCACTCTCTTGTTAACCTTTCCCACGCTCTTATAAACACTTCCTATGATCTTAAACACTTTCTACATTCTTAAACACCTCAGACCAACACTGCACACTGCCTGCACGCAGCGATCAGACGTCAATGTGTCTGCACTCGCTTTGTGAAGGGGGGCAGCTGAACTCACGCTGAGCAGAAATGGACTTTGTGCTGCTTCTGCCAAAATATGAGGGGCCAAACAGGCCATAAATCATATATTTCTGTGTGTAATCTATTGGTTTACGTATCAACACTATTGGTTTATGAATATTTACTATCGGTTTGCGTGCATACTTAATTGGTTTGCGTGCGTATAATACTGGTTTCATTCATATGAACTATATTGGTTCGTGTCCGTATATTATCGGATTGTGCGTGAACTATATCCGTTTGTATATGCATAGCACTGGTTTGCATATGAACTATATTGATTCGCGTGTGTATATCAGTGGTTCCAGTACGTTTGTTATTGGTTTGTGAGTGAACTGCATTGGTTTTCGGTTGTATGTTATCGGTTTGCGTATGAACTATATTGGCTTGCGTTCTGTGCCGGTCTAACGATGGATTTGTGTATGCACTATATTGGTTTCATGCACGTCTTATACTGGTTTCATGTGGGTAACATATCGGTTTTGCGCTTGAACTCTATTGGTTGTGTGTGTGTTCCATGTCGGTTTCTCGTACGAAACATACTGGTTTGTGAACGAACACTATTGCAACTCTGTGTATGAACTATATCGGTTCTGCGTACGAACTATATTGGTTGTTCACGTGATCTTCAGTGAAAATGGGCGGGGCAAGAAACAGGAACTCAGGGGCCGGTAGTGTCATGGAGCGTGTAGAGCAGCTGACAGGGGACAGATCTGGGTTTACTTTAAACAGTGCAGTATTTTTTTCCACACAATAGGTTTGGGAAAGGACTTGGTGGTAATTATTACTATTTAATAGAATCTACCATTGAGTGTGTAATGAACACAAAGCTGAAGTTAAGTACGTATTTGGTCGTCTTTTTATTCGCTTCCAGCCACATGCTCGCTTGCAACCCGCGACTGTACTTTTTCACACAGCTTTTGCAAGCTAGTTACTTATTCTAAAGGCAAAATATTCTACATTTACGACTGACGCCGTTACATTTCTTATGCCCAGCGATCCCGCACCGTGCCGCCTATTCAGGTGAAGTGACATGCTCATGGTCACACAGTGTCACTATCAGGACTTTAACCGAGAAATGTAGGATTTAGAAATGTAGGATTTAGAGGGCAAAGCCCTTACCACAATGCCCCAATGCTTGCACATCTGCAATGTGTATATTATTTGACATAATATAATCTTGTCCAGGACAGATTCCTTTGTTAAAGTTGAGTGTAACATTTTCAACCCGTTCAAGAGCTAAATCTGGGATATTTATTCTTTCAAATAATGTACACACTGTATAATATTTTACCATGCACTTAACATTGAAGAAGAAGCTGGTTTGTGAATAAGTAGCTGACTACAAGCATATGTGTAGCTAGGAGTGAATAAAAAGCCACCTGAATGTGTACCTAACTTAAGTCCCGTGATCATTTCAGATGTTAAACGTTAATCATCACCAAGCCCTTTCACAAACATTAAGTGGCATACAAAAGTATTCAATCCCCTTGAAAGTCATAATTTTCTGCAAGACAAAAGATGTATACACATTTATTCATTCAGTATTTTTCTTATGCTGTGACAAAACATTTCCAAAGACAAAATAAACCATTTTCTGTAGACGTTTAACTGAAGAAGAAAAACTCCAAAGTTAATGTTTGCATAGGTATTTAAACCTCTGTGCTTTGGAAGCTCCATCATTACACCAATGACAAATTAATTACAAAGGTGACAGTCGTTTAACAGTCATAATTAAACATGATGAGGTGCTACTTGTGAGTCCTTTCTGTCTCTCTGGATATAAACAGCCCCCTTTGTAAGGGCCGTAATCTTTGGTGGACAGTCACTGCAAAAATGAAAACAAAGGAGCATTCTACTGATGTGAGAAACAAAGTTATTGAAATGCACAAGGCTGGGAATGACTATAAAAATATCAAAAGAGTTTGAATGTCCCATTGCGCACTGTTGCATTCATCACCAGAAAGTGGAAGGTTCATCAAAGTACACAGACTCTGACTAGAACAGGCTGTCCCTCAAAACTCAACATCAGAGTGAGACATCAACTGGTGAGAGAGGCGACTAGAAATCCAACTGTCACTCTCAGACGTCTGCAATGATCTTTAGCTGGAGTAAAGGTGCTGGGGTCCACAATTTCAAGAGTTCTCCATAAAACAGGCTTCTATGGGAGGGTAGCATGAAAGAAGCATGAGAAAGACCCAGTTAAAATATGGGAGAAGGTTTTATGGTCATATGATACCAAAATAGAAGTTTTTGGACAGACGTAAAAGGTATGTGAAGTGTAACACTAACATTACCCAGGCCTCAAAACAACATTCCTACAGTGGAATATGGTGGTGGCAGTCTCATGCTATGGGGATGTTTTTCATGTGCTGGGTCTGAGAATCTTGTCAGAGTTGAAGGGACAATGGATGGACACATATACTGCACAATTTTGCAAGAGAACTTGTTCCAGTCTGCTATGAAAGCTCAGGAGAAGATTAATCTTTCAACATGATAATGACCTTAAGCATTAGGACAATGTGACACTGGGATAGCTCAAAAACAGAAAGATGAATGTTTTGGAGTGGCCAAGTCAAAGCCCTAAGCTTAACCCTGTTGAGAATCTGTGGCACTGTTTGAAAACTGCTGTTCAGAGGTGCCATCTCACCGACATAGAGGGTCTCTAGAAATCCTGCCAAGAATAAAGGGGCAGAATCATTCCTGAGCAGTGTGCAGAACTGGGGCCTACTTACAAAAGAACGAAGGCTGTTATGGCAGCAAAAGGGTTCTTGACAAAGTATGAATGTGTTGGGCTTGAATACTTAATGCAAACATCAACTTTGGAGTTTTTCTTCTTCAGTTAAATATCTACAGAAAATGGTTTATTTAGAAATGTATTGTTACAGCACAAGAGTTCACATTAAAAAGAATGAATAAATAAACGTGGAAAAATCTTTTGTCATACAAAAAATTAGGATGACTTTTAAAGTGATTGAATACTTTTGCATGTCATTGTATGTTTCTGAAAGGGCTTGGTGGTTATTATTTTTAACAGTATTTTCCCGTAATTCTGAAATATTAACGGGGCTGACGTGAGGTGCACATTCTGCTGGCTTTTTATTCAATCCTAGCTTCATCCAGTATATGCTTGCAGTCAGCTACTTATTCATACAGCTTTTGCACACCAGCTTCTTATTCTAACAGCATGGCAAAATATTCTACAGCATGTACATTAATCAGAACCATTACAAACTGATCAATTATTTGAAAAAATAAATATTCCACATTTTGGTTCTGCACAGGTCAAAAATGTTAAACACAACTTTAATTTAACAAAGGAATCTGTCTTGTCACAAAACTGTGAAAATTAAGGTGGCTGAACGTGATTTAACACTTTACAGTGCCCATGATAGATTATCAGATATTGGAGTGGAAATACGCAGGTACTCGTACCTGGCAGGGCAAAAATCGGCTGCATCTTAAAAAACGCATATGCCTTGTCACAAAACTGTGAAAGGTAAGGTGGCCCAATATGATGTAACTCACATATACTGGTCCTAAATATGGAACATTTAGCTTTTCAAAGAATGGACACGATCATATCATGTCAAATAATATGCACGTTGCAGATGTGCAAGCAGTGGGGCATTGTGGTTAGGGCTTTGTCCTCTAAACCCTACATTTGTCTGTTCAAGTCCTGATAGTGACACTGTGTGACCATGAGCATGTCACTTCACCTGTCTAGGCGGCACGGTGCGGGATCGCTGGGCATCAGAAATGTAACCAGTAGTAACTAAATGTTATACTGGATAAAGGCGTCAGTCGTAAATGTAGAATATTTTGCCTTTAGAATAAGTAACTAGTTTGCAAAAGCTGTGTAAAAAAGTACAGTCGCGGGTTGCAAGCGAGCATGTAGCTGAAAGTGAATAAAAAGACGACCAAATACGTACTTAACTTCAGCTTTGTGTTCATTACACACTCAATGGCAGATTCTATTAAATAGTAATAATTACCACCAAGTCCTTTCCCAAACCTATCATGTGGAAAAAAATACGGCGCTGTTTAAAGTAAACCCAGATCTGTCTCCTGTCAGCTTCTCTACACGCTCCATGACACTACCGGCCCCTGAGTTCCTGTTTCTTGCCCCGCCCATTTCCACTGAAGATCACGTGAACAACCAATATAGTTCGCACGCAGAACCGATATAGTTCATACACAACATTCCAATAGTGTGCGTTCGCAAACCAGTATGTTTCATACGCAAAACCGATATAGTACACACATAAATCCAGCATGTTACTTTCACAAAGCCGGCATAGTACGCACACATAAAACCGGTAGAAGACTGACAAGGACTCAATGTAGTGCATACACAAAACCGATAGCGTTCATATGCGAAACCGATATATTACCCACGTGAAACCAGTATAGTGCATATGAAAAACCAGTGCTATACGTAAGCAAACCAGTAGTATACGAACACAAACCAATATAGTTGATACGCAAACCGATTGCATACGCACGCAAACCAATGCAATTCCCTCACAAACCGATAGCAAACGCACGTGAACCAGTAATAAAGTTCAATTCAATATAGTTCATATGCAAACCAGTGCTATGCATATACAAACGGATATAGTTCACGCACAAACCGATAATATCCGGACACGAACCAATATGGTTCATATGAATGAAACCAGTATTGTTCGCACGCAAACCAATTAAGTATGCACGCAAACCGATAGTAATCATCCATAAACCAATAATGTTCATGCGTAAACCAATACTTTACGTACAAAAATATATGATTTTTGGCCTGTTTGGCCCCTCATACTAAATGCCTGCTTGTCGCTCTGCACGAGGAGTGTGTGTGTGTGTGTCTGTGGGTGTGTGAGAGCTGAACGCACCTTCGCCCAAACCCCCCCTCCCCGGAAGCGCAGTAGGCTCCTGTCAAGGGGGTGGGGAGCTGAATGAACGCTAAGGAGAAGTGGACTTTGTGCTGGCTTTGTACTGCTTGTCGCTCTGCGTGTCAATAATTTAAAAGCCTGTACAATCAGGCTTTTAGGTGTACATCACCTATTTTCCTGTCTCACTGTCTTGTCTTGCGTGAAGTTAAAATGTTTTATAATAGTGAGATGTTACTCATATCCTTAGCCCGACATCCACATATCATATGTGTTAACAAAGTGTGTTTTATAAGTTTACATGTGTTTAAAGCATGTGGGATGGGAATTTTAAGGCTTAAACTATAAAAATGTTTATTTATATGGTCTTTCTATATCGCAGATTTTCTCCTGTTGCTGATGGGTCTGGAACATAACTTCCGCGATAGGTGGGCAATCACTTGTATTTAAAAAGCCGCGAAGTCGTGAATCCGCGAAAAGTGAACCGCGAAGTAGCGAGGGATTACTGTAAGTAAGGAGGATACGGTACAGCGTTTTGTTAGTAAAACAGGACATTTACATTTCAACTCTCTGCTGGAATATAAAGCACACGGCAGTGCGCCCTCTTCTGTTCTTTCTACGATATTATGAGATGCACCAGAAATGAGCCCTTCCTCAGTGCGCCGCTCAGTTTCCACAGCTTGAGATGCTCTGATAAGCAAAGCACCAAAGTGCAGGATCCCATTTTACAGACAGACCGATACTTTAATTAATGAATGCAGTGCTAGTTAGATAAACTTTTTATAATCCCAAGGAGGAATTCACATGCATATGTAGCAAAGTGTAATCTGTCACTTGTAATTTTGTTTTGTTTTAGTTGTGAACTTCGCCAAAATCCATTATTTTTGTAAATAGTTAGTAGTATACCAATCTATAGTATGTTATAGTACGGGCGTTAATTAATGTTAAACCTCACAACCTGCATGCACCGCGTGTCTTGGCTCAGCCGCCAGACGCCCGGTGGGTGCTGTTAGGAGTAGGTGGTGTTTTCAGCTCTCCCCAAGCTTTTTCTGATTTTTATTTTATTTCATTTTATTTGTTGTGTATATTGTTTGGAAATGTTCGAGTGTATATTAACTCACGTGTATTTTTCTCAAGCTCTTACATGTAGTTTTTGCATTTTTACTTTTGAAAATTAAGAAAAGGTTATTTTTTCAGCGTGCATGTTAATGTAATTCAGTGCTGTGTACAGTATGACCATATGTAGATTTCATTCTAGATCTTATTTTATTTATTTTGTATTAAAAGTTTTGTTTACAATAATTTGTAATTGATTTGATTTATTATTTAATAGGCATGGGGGAAGCTGTTTGCGTAATGCCGTGTTCTTTATTTTTCCTTTTGTTTCAGGAAAGGTATGCTACCTTTTTTTTTTGTTAAGAATATATAAGATTATAAAGTGAGAATATTTTTTATTGTGTAAGTCTATGCGTATTGAAAATAGTTGTCTTTGGAAAATCTGAACAATATTTTGTAAATAGTTTTATACAAGGGACATCCAAAAAAGTTTAATATTTTCATTGGAAACAGTAAAGGTGGGAGGGAGAGTAGTAATTAGGCATTAAAAAGTTGGTACGACGCTGGGAAAATTGCATCACAAAGGAAGGCGACTATGTAGAACAGTGATGTAATTTGTTTTTGAAATCCTCAAATAAATAGAGTTAAAAGAAAGTGCAGAAACTTTTTGAAATGTATGTAATGTATTAACATAGTTATTAAAGAAGGTGAAGTACTGTGTATGCTGTTAGGGAAAAATAAAAAAAAATTGTTTCGCCCCTACATGCGTCTGACTTGATTGTCCTTGATACAACGCGGAGAAAGCAGCAGCATAAACATAAAAATCAAAGATACAAACTGGTGGGATAGATAATACAGCAATTCCATCAATAAATAAATAAAGTTTGCATGTTCTCCACGTGTCTGTGTGGGTTTCCTCCGGGCGCTCCGGTTTCCTCCCACAGTCCAAAGACATGCAGGTTAGGTGGATTGGCGATTCTAAATTGGCCCTAGTGTGTGCTTGGTGTGTGGGTGTGTTTGTGTGTGTCCTGCGGTGGATTGGTTCCTGCCTTGTGCCCTGTGTTGGCTGGGATTGGCTCCAGCAGACCCCCATGACCTTGTGTTCGGATTCAGCGGGTTGGAAAATGGATGGATGGATAAATAAACATTTGCAAGTTTAATATGTGAATGTCCATTGTCCAGGGCAGGTGATGGAACAGACCTTATGGATGACGCTGCAGTTGTGACCTACTGGGCTTGCTATTTTGAGAGGCTGTTTAAAGCTGATCCTCCAGCTAGGACGTTAGATATCTTTGGGTCAATGGTTCTTGAAGCCAATCCTTCAATTAGCTGTGAACCCCCCAGACTTACTGAGATTGCACAGGTGGTGAACCAGCTGAGGGTAGGGAAGGCTGCAGGGATGTGGTATCCTGGGTGAACTTCTCCAGGCTGGTGGTAAGGCTGTCTTCCTGGCATTGCAAGCAATCTTTGCTCCCATTTAGGAGATGAGCATCATCCCATCTAACTGGAAAATGGAATTTATCGCCCCTATCTGGAAAGTGAAGGGTCATCGTCTGGATTGTGGCAACTACGGGGGATAACACTGCTCTCTGTACCTGGTAAGGTCCTTGCTAGGGTCGTCCTCAATGGGATTCCTGATCACATGCCAACCTACCAGTGACTGAAAAAGTCTGGTTTTATGGCTAAGAGGTCTACCATCAATCGTATCCTGCCACCAACAGTTTCTTTGAGGCCTTTGTTGATTTTTATAAAGCATTCAACTCAGATGATTAAGCTACTCTGTGAGATCCTGAGACTTTGCTGGATCCCCCAAAGTTGCTGGATATCCTGGCCGGCCTGTACACTATTACTGTGAGTGCTGTACAGGATGGAGGCATAACCTCTATGTTTTTCCCAGTTGATTCTGGGGTTCATCAGGAGCGTGTTCTTGCTCCTACTTTGTTTAGTGCTTGCATGGTCTGGGTGTTGGGCAGGGTCATGGGGTGCAATGACTGTGGGGCATCTGTTGGTGAAAAAAGATTAACTGATCTTGACTTTGCTGACACTGCTGTGACCTTTGCAGAGTCAATGGAGGCTCTGATCAGGGCTCTCAAGAGTCTGAGTGTCTGGGCTTGCGAAGGTCCTGATAAAAAACAAGATCTAGGCCTTTAATGACCTCTTAGGCACAGCCATCAGTAGTGTGTCTGTCTGCGGAGAGAGTGTCGACCACGTTGAGAGGTTTACTTACCTCAGCAGTGACATTCATGTCTCTGTTGACTCTTCCTATGAAGTCAGTAGATGGACTGGGAGAGCATGGGGGTTCATGAGGTTGCTGGAAAGGGGTGTGTGGCACTCCCGATATCTATGCAAAGGACGAAGGTCCATGTCTTTAGAGTCATGTTTCTTCCTGTCTTGCTGTATGGTTGTGAGACATGGATGCTATCTAGTGACCTCAGAGAAACACTGGACTTCTTCGATACTATGTCTCTTTGAAGAATCCTTGGGTACTGCTGCTACAGAGACCCAAATTACCTGCATTGTGAGGGAGCGTCAGTTACGGCACTGCGATCATGTGGTAAGATGAGAGCTGGAGGGTAATCCGGCTCGCAGGGAAATGCTCCATGGGTAGCATTCTTCACAGCATGTCTGTCAGAGCATTATCCGAAATGGTGAAAGAAACGAAGGACAGGGACTCTTTTTATATACTACTGAATTTACATACAATGTCAATCAATGCACACATTTTACTCTGGTTGGTTCATTTGGTTTAGCTGTTACCACTGAAATCCCTGTGTATATTACAACTGTCCAAACACTGAACGGAAGGTGATATTGATATTGATTTGCATATTAAAATATGTGAAATTCTGGGAGGAGTTGGGGTGGAGCTGTAGGTGTGTGCATGTGAGTTAAATTTCACGCTCATTGGGATTTGTAAACAGGAAGTGTGTGGAACTTGGCGTATGCACAGATTTATGCACCTGAATTTTTTTTATGTACGCACATTTCCACTTTTGTCTGTACGCCATGTTTTACTGTGAATTCTATGCACAGTGTTATATACATGAGGCCTATGCTGTAGAAAGGATTTTCTCCAAAAGATTGTGGTCAGATAATGGTAGCTTTGCTGGCCTTCAGCATGCCTTAGTTATGCTGCTCTAAGAATTTTACTAAAAGAGGCTGGACCAAGAAGCACAGCTTTAATTTTAGCATAGGCTTTATAAAGAATGAGATCATCATGGACTACCTAATATATCTGACCATGTGCACATTTTAAATTTATTCCCTGATATTTTTTCTCAAGGAACTGAGAAATAGTGCTTAAAATAATACTAAAAATAAAAATTCAAACATTATTATATATATAGTGGTGAATTTGTGAATTCCAAAATTATTAGGGATACTTACATTTAAACAAACCATTAAAAGCTGTTTTTGTAACAAAAAAATCTGGTGTGTCAGAGAATCCCTCTGTTACGTTTGCAAGATTTAGTATTGTAAGATTTATAGGTGCATCTCAATAAAATAGAATATCATCGAAAAGTTCATTTTGCCAATTATGTCCCACAGGTAATGAAAATTCAAAATTCAGTATCTCAGAAAATTGCAATATTACATAAAACTAATAAAAAAAAAGATTTTTAATACAGAAATGTTGGCTTACTGAAAAGTATGTCCATGTGCACACTCAATACTCGGTCAGGGCTCCTGTTGCATGAATTACTGCATCAATGCGGCATGGCATGGAGCCGATCAGCCTGTGGCATTGCTGAGGTGTTATGGAAACCCAGAATGCTTTGATCGCAGCCTTCAGCTCATCTGCATTGTTGGCTTTGGAGTCTCTCATCTTCTTCTTGACAATACCCTATAGATTCTCTATGGGGTTTAAGTCAGGTGAGTTTGCTGGCCAATCAAGCACAGTGATACCATGGTTATTAAACCAGGTATTGGTACTTTTGGCAGCTTGTTAGCAGAGGGAAGCATGAAGTGCTCTAAAATTTCCTGGTAGACAGCTGCACTGACTTTGGACTTGATAAAACACAGTGGACCAACACCAGCAGATGACATGGCTCCCCAAACCATCACTGACTGTGGAAACTTCATACTGGATCTCAAGCAACTTGGATTCTGTGCATCTCCACTCTTCTTGCAGACTCTGGAACCTTGATTTCCAAATTAAATGCAAAATTGACTTTCATCTGAAAAGAGGACTTTGGACCACTGAGCAACAGTCCAGTCCGTTTTCTCCTTAGCCCAGGTAAGACGCTTCTGACGTTGTCTTTGGCTCAGGAGTTACTTGTTACAAGGAATGAGTCACTTGTAGCCCATGTCCCGGATACGTCTGTGTGTGGTGGATGTTGAAGCTCCAGCCGCAGTGCACTCCTTGTGAATCTCCCCCAAATTCGTGAATGGGCTGTGTGTCACAATCCTCTCAAGGCTGCGGTTATCCCTGTTGCTTATGCATCTTTTTATGCCACATTTTTTCCTTCTACTAAACTTTCCATTAATATGCTTGGATACAGCACTCTGTGAACAGCCAGCATCTTCAGCAATGACCTTTTGTGGCTTCCCCTCCTTGTGGATGGAGGATGGCAATGACTGTCTTCTGGACAACTGTCAAGTCAGCAGTCTTCCCCATGATTGTGTGACCGACTGAACCAGACTGAGAGGCTTGGGACACCTTTGCAGGTATTTTGGGTTAATTAGCTCAGTGGAGTGGAACACCATGATTCTACAATCTTGAACTTTTTCATAATATTCTAATTTTCTGAGATACTGAATTTTGGGTTTTCATTAGCTATAAGTCATAATCAGCAAAATGAAAATAAATAAACGCTTGAAATATATCACTCTGTGTGTAATGAATCTATATAATATGTGAGTTTCACTTTTTGAATTGAATTACTGAAATAAATTAACTTTTCGATGATATTCTAATTTTCTTGAGATGCACCTGTACATCATTACCTTGTTTAAAACTCACAGAAGAGTAACATTTAATGGATGAGTCCAATTTTTTACATTAATATTTCTGAACTCTTGTAAAAGAGCCTTTGCTGTGCCATTTCCAAAGTGTCTCCCATGAGTGATTGACTTTATTATTGCTTAGCCTGAGTGCAAATCAACAATTACAAAAGCTACCTGTAATAGATTAATCATAACTGATACACTACATTACTTTCACTGATGTACCATTCTAATATGAGGAACGTTCGAAAAGTTTCTGCACTTTTATATTTTCATTGGAAATGGTGAAGGTGGGGTTAGTAGTAATTGGTTGTGTCTGAGAGTGTCATGTGACTAGTTTGGTCTGGCAAGCCGACTGCCCTTGGCAGTTTAGTATAAGAGTTGTTTTGTTTTTTAAATTCTTAATAAACAGAGTTAAAAAAAAAAGTGCAGAAACTTTTTAAGCATCCCTCTTATATGACGTAAGTGCTTTTGCTTCAAGCTTTGTAATATATTGCGTGTTGAGACAAAAATAATAAAGAGCCACTGGGAAGGACTACATAGGACAGTGTATTGAAAGCAAATAATCCCCCTCACCCTCTGTTATTTCTTCTGCTATAGCAATTGCATATGACACTACAAGCTATATACAGTTACAACTCACATCTGAGGCTGTACTGGGAATTCACCCAGGACAAACACCAGAACTTGTCATTGTTCCCAAGGCCACACTCATTCCCTACTCCTTTCCTGCTCAGTCCTTGATATGAGACCCCGACTGACACACAATCTCCAGTGTACTCCACCTCCCAGTAGCAGCAATTCCCAGTCAAAACCTCTCTGCACAGAACTTGGCTGAGGTAGTCAAATCTGTCAGAGTGATCAGGATATTCGGTTTCTGTCGTCTCCCATGTCACCTTCTTGTTCTTTTCACATAGGCGCAGGTAACAATTGACTGTGTTGGGGTCCATTGTGAGGGGAATGAAGTCTGAAAGGCAACAAAAGAAAACAAGTGAGGAAATCTGTGAATGTGGAATCTGTGGGCATTGAAACGATAGCTGTATCTAATGAAGATTCAAACAAGTTCCTGGTTGCAGCATTTATTTAACTTTACCATTAACATCACCTTGCGTTCTGGGAGGTGTTATACATGTATGGCTTCTGATAACATGGCACTCATCATGTCATGCATTACAATGACATCATTATAAAACAGGGCAGGGTGTGAACATCAGCATCCAAGCTTTTAGATAAAATACAAAAATCTTTAGTAAGAATCTCATTTAGTTAGGGAAAGGACATGTTGTTATTTTAGGACCTCCGCTCTGCTATTTCGACATCTGACTCACAGCTTTGGTTTCGCTTTAATGCTGTGGTGTTACTGGCTCCCTGACTATGACAGGCCAACTCTCAGAGTGATTTTCATGGTGGTCTACCTCTAAACAACTCTATTTATTTCCCAGTCCTTGTTATTCAAAAGTCTTCAAACCTGCCAATTCCATCGGCAAAAATACACAACAGTACTAAGAGCTCCGCCAACAGGCCAGGATTGTCAATTCTTAATAAACCCCTGGTGGTACATTATAGGAAAAGTCTTCATCAGTCAGTCAACTAGAGAAGATTGGGTTCTCTTCCATTTCATGCAGGATGGAGAGACAGAGGAGCTGGCTGACATTCATCTAATGGTCTTTAATCAGCCACATCTATGTTTTCTTTACTTCTGATTCAGTGGAGCCTCCTGCTGGCCTTGGCATTCAACTTAGCCACCGGGGTCCTGCAGGATAAACCATCCAAAGCCTTCAGCACTCAGAAGATGAAGACCAGAGGCTCCCAGTTTGATTTTTTTTTGTCACAAGTTGTACATCTACAGTTTTTTAAGATTCAATTACTGCTGGTTTTTCTTTCATTGTTATCTCTTGACCTCTACAGTGCGGATTCAAAAAACAAAATCAGGAAAAAGTAAAGAAAAAACAAGGAAAGTGAGAGCTGGTAGGATTCTTTTGGCTTTTTGTGTTTGTCCTCTTAGTAATGTTTGTTCACTTGACACTTGTGACTCCCTTGAGGGTATCCCTTTCCTGGTCTCCCTCTCCCAGGAGGCACCAGCATCGCAATCAGCTCACACAACACAGTCAGTCACACAACACTCACATGGCACTTTCTGTTAGTTTTACTTTCAGCATAAAATGTTTGCACCTTAAAATGTGGATTGGTTTGTGTTCTGAGGACACATTCAGTCAAAGCACAAACTCACATTGTTAAAACACGGCTCTGCTCTGAGGTTTGGGAGGCTGTAGTGGAAAAACTGAAGCTTCATGATCTGAAAATAAGAAGAAAAGAGAAGAATGGAAACTGTGAAGATGGCATTGTGTAATGTTAAATTCTTAAACATGTTGTAAGAAAGGCACTATATTGTGCCTGACCCTACACAGATTGACACAGAGGCACGTGTAAAAACAAATAAACTATTTATTTTTCTTCAGCTGGAGGGCACGTCTTCACCGTAATACCTCCAGCCACAACGCAATCCCAAAGCACAGTACAGTCACCAAGCATTCTTCTTCTTTCCTCTCTTCTACCACCACTCCTCCTCAGCAAGCTTCGTCCACCTACACCCGACTCTGGCTGCAGAGTGGTGGTCACTGGCTCCCTTTTATTGGGTACCCAGAAGTGCTCCAGGTGGTTGATTGCTGACATCTGGCTGCACTTCCGGGTAAGGCGAAACCAGTGCCCAAAAGGGGCCAGCAGCTCCTGTTGCAGCATCCCCTGGCGGCGCCTGCGGAACCCCACAGAGCTGCACAGAACTCCAACCCCCATGAAGCCCTGGGGAAGTCCGAGGCACGGCTGCAACCCAGGGAGGCTGCCATTTTGCGTCCAGGAGGAGATACTGGGCTTCCCGCGTTTGCTCTTCTGGCAGATGTGGTGAAGGGGCATCCCGGCCAGGCATTGGCCCCAGCCATCTGTCACAATGTATTGCAAATACTGTATAATTACACTAAAAGGACACACATATAAAGCACAAAACATGATGCTGTAATGCAATACCAACAGGAAATTGCATGGCATAATTCTTTTTTTCCTTTTTAACCATAAATTCCAATGGCCCTGTCAGCCTCATTCTGAAATGGATCACAACACTGGAAAAAGAATGAAGGTCCAACATCATTGGCGAGAACTCATCCACTCAAAGTTACACAAAATGCCACCAAATGACAATGAGAAGCGAAAGAAAGTGGGCAGGACTTAAAAAGTGAATAACATCTGCAATGACCTCAAAAACCAAATAAAAGAACACACCAACAAGATGACCATTTAGGAGGTTGAGTGTCCCAAAGGCTCAGCCTCCTACACTCAGTTACTTTAACATAGAACTTCAAGGATGTCTGAAGATCACACTATCCACTATGGACCAGTGGATGGCATTAATAAAATCTGTGAGTTAAGGGGGGCTACACCAACTACTACTTTAGATGTGATGAGGAGGATTTTAAGAGCAGCTCTAAACTTGACTGGAAACCAGTGAAGTGATTCATCAACTGCAGTTACACTCCCTTATTGATTTTGCATATGATATAAAAATGTTACATAAAGATGCTTATTATATAAAATGTTGCACAGAGATTTTTATTAAGTAAAATGTATATGTTTCTATACTGACTATATGTCTTAGTTTTCATTCTGGTCCTTTCTGCTATATCTTGCATTAGCCAGTCTATAAAGCTTTGTGAAAGTGAGTTCTGTTTAAAATATGGCAACTTTTCGAGATCCATCAAACTGAGACACCATCTTCATTTTGCAGAATTTCGAAGGAAGAGAAGAAACATTTTAGAAAATAGAAGAGAAAGACAACTGTGTGTCAAAGACATACCTGAGTTCCCAGTAAATTCAGCCAAATTCAATTTCTAGCCTGTTAATTTAAGAGGATTCAGCTTTGGTTTACTGGGTTACCACCAAATAACGGAGCTTCGTCTTCTTTTTTTTGTAATTTAGAGGCATATTTTGCATTAACTCATTATTTTATCTCAATAAAGCATTGCACGTAACTGAAGAAGACTTTTTTTGAAAAGGAGCATATAAATTTGGTGCCATCAATCTACAAACAGAAGCTGATATTTTATATCAAAATCACATCTCTAATGGTAAGACATAAAGAGAAAAAACAACTGATGAGTGCAACACACCCTGAGGGACACCACGTCAAACTGAGGACAGGATAGGCGAGTGCAGCCTTCAGATGCTGATTGATCATTAAAACAATTGGATAATTAAGAAGTTAATCACACAAGGACAGCGTCCAACAAGCCGACTCAGTCGTAGTGCGTTTACGACTAAAAGCTTAATAAAAGTGCCATTGGAGGAAATTAGAACATTACTCATTAAATGACCTGAAGCCGTCTCTGTTCTGTCACCAAGTAGAAAGCCTGAGTGACGTGTTTGGTAATCATTTTATTTTCTCTGAAAACTTTATACATAAATAGTAAATCTGAACTTGTTCAGTATTCCAAAGTACATTTTAATCTTAATCTGAATTCTTTTAAAAAGGTCCAACAATGACTAGTTAGGAGGAATCAGGGACAATGAAATTAATAAAGATTCATTCAGCTTTTCCAATATTGGCTGCGCAAAAATTGCAAGTGACCTTTTCAACAAACTACTTAGAATGGTGCTTTTTTGCCTCACCCCAACAGGTCAGGGAGGTCTAGCAGGGACTCCATGTGAATGACATTAACATTTAAAAGCCCACTGTGCCATCATGTCTTATAAGAACATTCAGATAAACAACATCTCTGGATAATTTTTAGCAAGGTGTATAGCCAATTTCAGTCAAAACATAACATTACCTGTCTTCCCCTTTTCCTTTAAAATCAAATTGTTTCTTGATTATTTCATTTTGAATTTTACCAGCTGCCATCCAGTATTTGTCCTAATCCACCCTTTGTACCATAACCAGAAAATAAAGTTCTTCCTTTAGTTACTACTGCTGTTCAGTGAGAGGATGAAGGGAAATGAAGAACACAACCTGGTCAGGTTGTATGGGTGGTGTGGAAGGCAATGGAATGAACAAACTTGTGAAGAATACATTGACAGCATGATGTTTTTCTTGAATCACTATTTTCCTTGGTTTTGTGGTAGGAAGTTTTAGCTTAATTTACAGCTTATAAAGGTATGGGAGAGGAAAGGATAATGAGAATTAATAAGGGTAGGTATTTTTCATGAAAGGGATTCCACTCAAAAGCTGAAAATAAAGCAATAGAGAAATAGCCATCTTTGTAAATAATCAAATTAAGAGACAAGGGTTGATTAAACAGACATATTAGAGAATTATTGCAGATTGAATAAGAAAACTAAACCAATCTATACAGGTACATATAAATAAAGTATTGAAAAAAACATATTAAACATAATTGAAATAAACATGTTAATAATACCCAGTGAGTGTTGGAAAAAAAAAGTGTTGCAACCTGTTTTCACACATTTATCATGCAAACGTTCAGAGTGGTCAAGAAAGGTGATAAATATGACACTGAGCTAGATAAACAATAAGCCTCATGTTTTTTTTAGGCATTTCCTGTTAATAACCAGAATCTGTCTTTCTCTTCTGGATTTTATGTAGTTTGATTTTTATAAAGGGTAAGATCTATTCAAAGTAAATGTAATGCAAAAGTAATTTTGTGATTGGAAAATCATGTAGCAGACTTTGATCAAAGTGAGAACACAATCATCTGTGATTGTTTATACTAAAGAAAGATCTTTTTTTTTTTTTTTTTTTAAAAAAATGTGCTTTTACTGCTCGCTTTTGCATTATATTTCTCAATTTTATTTTTCTTGAAAATTACAGGCATATGCAGCATTACAAATCTGGAAGGTCATTTCCGTGGCACTAAAAACCTACAACAGTACTAATCAAGGTGATGAGCTGTTCCAAAATAATCAAGTACTATACAACTTGCATTTAAAAAAAACTCAATGAAAAAATATGAAAAACTTTTTAGTTAAAGTTTTTTCAACTTTTTGCAACATATTTAACAATATACTGGTTGTTGTTAAGTGGTTGTTTTGATTTAATAAGTTAACACTTCTGTATGTTCAATTCAGTTACTTTCATTAAAGTTCTCTTCAAACAATGCAGTCTCAGAGCTGTATTACAATTTTACAATATAATTACATCCATCCATCCATCCATCAACTTCCGCTTATCTAAGGTCGGGTCGCGGGGGCAACAGCTTGAGCAGAGATGTCCAGACTTCCCTCTCCCCGGCCACTTCTTCTAGCTCTTCCGGGAGAATCCCGAGGCGTTCCCAGGCCAGCCAGGAGACATAGTCCCTCCAGCGTGTCCTGGGTTTTCCCCGGGGCCTCCTCCCGGTTGGACATGTCTGGAACACTTCACCAGGGAGGTGTCCAGGAGGCATCCTGATCAGATGCCCGAGCCACCTCATCTGACTCCTTTCGATGCGGAGGAGCAGCGGCTCTACTCTGAGCCCCTCCCAGATGACTGAGCTTCTCACCCTATCTTTAAGGGAGAGCCCAGACACCCTGCGGAGAAAACTAATTTCAGCCGCTTGTAATCGTGATCTCATTCTTTCGGTCACTACCCATAGCTCATGACCATAGGTGAGGGTAGGAACGTAGATCGACTGGTAAATTGAGAGCTTTGCCTTACGGCTCAGCTCCTTTTTCATCACGACAGACCGATGCAGAGCCCGCATCACTGCGGACACCGCACCGATCCGCCTGTCGATCTCACGCTCCATTCTTCCCTCACTCGTGAACAAGACCCCGAGATACTTGAACTCCTCCACTTGGGGCAGGATCTCACTCCCAACACTGAGAGGGCACTCCACCCTTTTCCGGCTGAGGACCATGGTCTCGGATTTGGAGGTGCTGATTCCCATCCCAGCCGCTTCATACTCAGCTGCGAACCGATCCAGAGAGAGCTGAAGATCACGGCCTGATGAAGCAAACAGGACAACATCATCTGCAAAAAGCAGTGACCCAATCCTGAGTCCACCAAGCCGGACCCCCTCAACACCCTGGCTGCGCCTAGAAATTCTGTCCATAAAAGTTATGAACAGAATCGGTGACAAAGGGCAGCCCTGGCGGAGTCCAACTCTCACTGGAAACGGGTTCGACTTACTGCCGGCAATGCAGACGAAGCTCTGACACTGGTTGTACAGGGACCGAACAGCTCTTATCAGGGGGTCCGGTACCCCATACTCTCGGAGCACCCCCCATAGGATTCCCCGAGGGACACAGTCAAACACCTTTTCCAAGTCCACAAAACACATGTAGACTGGTTGGGCGAACTCCCATGCACCCTCCAGGACCCTGCTAAGGGTGTAGAGCTGGTCCACTGTTCCACAACCAGGACGAAAACCACACTGTTCCTCCTGAATCCGAGGTTCGACTATCCGACGGACCCTCCTCTCCAGAACCCCCGAATAGACTTTTCCAGGGAGGCTGAGGAGTGTGATCCCTCTGTAGTTGGAACACACCCCCCGGTCCCCCTTCTTAAAGAGGGGGACCACCACCCCGGTCTGCCAATCCAGAGGCACTGTCCCTGATGTCCATGCGATGTTGCAGAGACGTGTCAACCAAGACAGTCCTACAACATCCAGAGCCTTGAGGAACTCCGGGCGTATCTCATCCAGCCCTAGGGCCCTGCCACCAAGGAGTTTTTTGACCACCTCGGTGACCTCAGTCCCAGAGATGGGGGAGCCCACCTCCGAGTCCCCAGGCTCTGCTTCCTCATTGGAAGGCATGTTAGTGGGATTGAGGAGGTCTTCGAAGTACTCTCCCCACCGACCCACAACGACCCGAGTCAAGGTCAGCAGCGCACCATCCCCACCATACACAGTGTTGACTGTTGTCCTGAGACACCGGACGGTGGACCAGAATCTCCTCAAAGCTGTCCGAAAGTCGTTCTCCATAGCCTCCCCAAACTCCTCCCACGCCCGAGTTTTTGCCTCAGCAACCACCGAAGCCGCATTCCGCTTGGCCTGCCGGTACCTATCAGCTGCCTCCAGAGTCCCACTGGACAAAAGGGACCGGTAGGACTCCTTCTTCAGCTTGACAGCATCCCTCACCGCCGGTGTCCACCAACGGGTTCGGGGATTGCCGCCACGACAGGCACCGACTACCTTACGGCCACAGCTCTGGTCAGCCGCCTCAACAATAGAGGCACGGAACGTGGCCCATTCGGACTCAATGTCCCCCACCTCCCTCGAGACATGGTCGAAGTTCTGCCAAAGGTGGGAGTTGAAGCTACTTCTGACAGGGGGCTCTGCCAGACGTTCCCAGCAGACCCTCACAACACGTTTGGGCCTACCAGGCCTGACCGGCATCCTCCCCCACCATTAGAGCCAACTCACCACCAGGTGGTGATCAGTTGACAGCTCCACCCCTCTCTTCTCCCGAGTGTCCAAGACATGTGGCCGCAGGTCCAACGACACGACCACAAAGTCGATCATCGAACTGAGGCCTAGGGTGTCCTGGTGCCAAGTGCACATATGAATACCCCTATGCTTGAACATGGTGTTTGTTATGGACAATCCGTGACGAGCACAGAAGTCCAATAACAAAACACCACTCGGGTTCAGATCGGGGGGCCATTCCTCCCAATCACGCCCTTCCAGGTCTCACTGTCATTGCCCACGTGAGCATTGAAGTCTCCCAGCAGTACGAGGGAGTCCCCAGAAGGTATGCCCTCCAGCACCCCCTCCAGGGACTCCAAAAAGGGTGGGTACTCCAAACTGCTGTTCGGTGCATACGCACAAACAACAGTTAGGACCCGTCCCCCCACCCGAAGGTGGAGAGAGGCTACCCTCTCATCCACCGGGGTAAACCCCAATGTACAGGCTCCAAGTTGGGGGGCAATAAGTATGCCCACACCCGCTCGGTGCCTCTCACTGGGGGCAACTCCAGAGTGGTAGAGAGTCCAGCCCCTCTCAAGGAGATTGGTTCCAGAGTCCAAGCTGTGCGTCGAGGTGAGCCCAACTATATCTAGCCGGAACCTCTCAACCTCACGCACAAGCTCAGGCTCCTTCCCCTTCAGAGAGGTGACATTCCACGTCCCAACAGCCAGCTTCTGTAGCCAAGGATTGGACCGACAAAGTCCCCGCCTTCAGCCACCACCCAACTCACACTGCACCCGACCTCCTTGGCCCCTCCCATATGTGGTGAACCCATGGGAAGAATACAATTACAAAATTTACAAATTACTAGTTACATAATGAATAAATGTAAAGAGACAAATTTGTTTAAACAAACAATAAAACAAAACAATTAAATACAAATTAACATAAATAGAACCTAACAACATCTGTCCATTGACATAATTGTTGAGCTATGACAGGTGACAATGAAGGACAGGAAAACAAAAACTCCCTTCAGCATCATTGCTGGAGAAAATAAATCTCTGTGGGGTCCACGGTCAATTATAACTAACAATGTCAAAAGACAAAATGAAACACAGTTACAGTTTTGAAGACCTCACTACTGGCCACCCACCCCTTCCAGGACATCCTAAAATAAAATCTGTGCTGGGATGTCTAATATGATGGCAGACTCTTTCAAACTTTTTTTTTCTTAGACTACCAGGATCTTAGCACATGTTATCTGGACCATTTCATGTCTATGTTCTGTGCTAAAAATACAATACTTCTATAGGTGACAGGCTGATAAGCAGAACTGACAAGGTAGTCTTCTCTTGAGTTCTGCCTGTGCCAAGCGTCAGACCAGGTGAGATTGAGAATATTAGAAGGCTTATTGTATGGCTCAAATCTTGGTGCAGGGTAGAAGGGTATAGGTTTATCTGGGCATTGGGATTCATTTTGGAACAGATGGGACCTGTTAGAACATTAGAACACTCTAGACGAGAACAGGGCATTTAGCCCAACAAAGCTCATCAGTCCTATCAACTTATTTCTTCCAAAAAAACATCAAGTTGAGTTTTGAAAGTCCCCAATGTCTTACTGTCTACCACACTACTTGGTCGCTTATTCCAAGTGTCTATCGTTCTTTGTGTAAAGAAAAACTTCCTAATGTTTGTGCGAAATTTACCCTTAACAAGTTTCCAACTCTGTCCCTGTGTTCTTGATGAACTCATTTTAAAATAACAGTCTCGATCCACTGTACTAATTCCCTTCATAATTTTAAACACTTCAATCATGTCACCTCTTAATCTTCTTTTGCTTAAACTGTATAGGCTCAGCTCTTTTAATCTTTCCTCATAATTCAACCCCTGTAGCCCTGGAATCAGCCTAGTCGTTCTTCTCTGGACCTTTTCTAGTGCTGCTATGACCTTTTTGTAGCACAGTACTCAAGATGAGGCCTCACCAGTGCATTATAAAGATTGAGCATAACCTCCTTGAACTCCACACATCGTGCTATATAACCTAACATTCTGTTTGCCTTCTTAATGGCTTAGAGTCCACTATGACTCCTAAATCCTTCTCATAAGGTGTACTCTCCATTTTCCAACCACCCATTGTGTATTCAAACCTAACATTTTTACTTCCTATGTGTAATACTTTACATTTACTGACATTATATTTTATTTGCCAATAATAAAATATGTATGCTATCCAAGTCCTTCTGTAATGATATAACGGATTCCAAATTATCTGCTAATCCACCTATCTTGGTATCATCTGCAAACTTAACCAGCTTGTTGCTTATATTCCTATCTAAATCATTTATATATATTAAAAATAGCAGTGGCCCTAGCATTGACCCTTGTGGAACACCACTCTTAACATTGGCCAGTTCTGATGAGGTTGCTCGTACCATCACCCTCTGATTCCTGTGTCTGAGCCAATTCTGCACCCATCTAAAAACATCACCCTGAGCTCCCACTTCCTTTAATTTGATGCCCAACTTCTTATGTGGCACCTTATCAAATGCTTTCTGAAAGTCCAGATAAATAATATCATAAGCTCCACTTTGATCGTATCCTTTTGTTGCCTCCTCATAGAATTTCAGCATGTTAGTAAAACACGACCTCCCTCTTCTGAACCCATGCTGACTGTTCAGAATAACTCCTGTCCTTGCCAGGTGTTGCTCAATCTTATCCTTAATAATTCCTTCCATGAATTTTCCTGTGATGCATGTTATGTTTACTGGCCTATAGTTGCTTGGATCTGCCCTGTCACCCTTTTTATATAATGGGATGATATTTGCCATTTTCCAGTCCTTCAGAATCTCTCCAGTGTGCAGTGACTTCCTAAAAATATGTGTCAAGGGTTTATATATGTACTCGCTAGCCTCCTTAAGAACTCGAGGGTAAATATTATCTGGTCCTGGTGATTTGTTTGATTTCATCTTATTTAATCTGAGCAGCACTTCTCCTTCTACAATTTCCAAATCCCTCAGTACCTCCTTAGTAGTCCCTGTTACCTCTGGGAGGTTATCCACTTGCTCACTTGTAAACACCTCAGAAAAATGTAAGTTTAGGGCATCCGCTATTTCACTGTCTGCATCTTTTAATTCCCCTTTACTATTTCTGATGCACTTGACCTCCTCCTTGACTGTTCTTTTACTACTAAAATACTGAAAGAATCTCTTAGGGTTATCTTTCGCCTTATCTGCTAAATTCCTCTCCAACTGTCTTTTAGCCTCCCTGATATCCTTCTTAATGGTTGCCTTCATGTTCTCATATGCTTTATGATTCACTTTGTAGTCATTAGTCTTATATGCCTTATAAAGATGTTTTTTCCTTTGCAACTTCTTTTTTAAATCTTAATTAATCCACCGTGAAGTTTTTTTTTAGTTTCCTATTAATTCCAGATTTAGATATGTATCTGTCCTGCATTACATGTAAAACATTTTTAAACCTGTTCCACTGCTCCTTGACTGTCTCCATACTTAAAAGCTTATCCCTGTGTATCCTACTTAGACATTGTCGCATCTGCTCAAAATTAGCCCTACCAAAGTTCAACTTAACAATTTTAGTCTTTGCATCTGTACTCTTACAAAATACTGAGAATTGTATTACATTATGGTCACTTGACCCTAGTGGTTCAATCACCTCTACACCCTTAATTCTATCCTGATTATTACAAAATACTAAATCCAGACAGGCTTCACCCCTTGTTGGTGCTTTAACATGCAGTGTTAGAAAACAGTCACTGATTACTTCTAAAAACTCTTGCTCTTGTGCTCCTAAATCTGCAAGGTTATCCCAGTTAATATTTGGATAATTAAAGTCCCCCATGACTATAATATTTCCCTGTAAACTTGCCTTTTTGATATTACTAAAAAGATGTGTTTTGAAATTACTGTCTGAATTGGATGGTCTATAACACACTCCTTAAATAAGACCGCTTTCCCTAATATTTTCCACGCGAAGCCACATGTCCTCACTAAGATGGGGCTCATCATCCAGCTGAAGAGGACTTACATTTAAATTCTGTTTGGCATAAACAGCAACCCCACCTCTTTTTCTGTTCTGTCTATCCTTCCTAAAAAATGTGTATCCCTCTATGTTACACTCGTCCCCATCTTTGTTATTTAGCCAAGTTTCCGTTATTGCTATAATATTATAATTATGCTCTGCTACATACAACTCCAACTCACTTACCTTATTTTTGATACTTCTAGCATTAAGGCAAGCTATTTTTAATGTGTTACTCCTTCTACATTTAAATGTTTGCTTAGGATTTACATTACTATGCATTTTTATTTCTTCACCATTGTTTGTTCTTCCATATATAGATCTAAACCTGGCCTGTCCTAAACTCCCTGCCCCCCATTCCCTAAATTAAACAATCCTCGACTAACCTACACATACACCTCCCCAATATATTGGTGCCCCTCCAGTTCAGATGTAACCCATCACGGTGGAACAGGTTCCATCTGTTCCAAAAGGAGTCCCAATGCTCCATAAACCTAAACCCTTCTACCCTGCACCAAGATTTGAGCCACGAGTTAAGTCTTCTGATCTCCTCAATCTTACCTGGACAGGTGCGTGGCACAGGCAGAACTTCGGAGAAGACTACCTTGTCAGTTATGCTCCTCAGCTTGGAACCTAACTCCTTGAATTTGGATCGCAGAACTGTCAGACTGCCCTTATGTATGTCATTATTTCCAACATGGACAATGACAACTGGATCCACCCCCGCTCTGGCCAAGAGCCTATCCACCCTTCCAGGGAGGTCCCCCACCTGTGCTCCCGGAAGGCAACACACCGTGCGGGACTCTCTCTCTCTCTCTGGAACACACCTGCGCTTCAATGCCCCTAATGATTGAGTCCCCAACTATCATTACCTCTCTCTTTTTGGGAACTGGTTTTGAGGCGGCCCATTGCGGCTCCTCATCCCTGCCTACCATCTCAGAATTGTCAGAGACACCGTCCAGCTCTGCAAGGACATGATAACGGTTTGACACTTCTAATTCTGGGGTTGATGCCCCCGGACAGTGTGCACCCTTTACCTTAGGCCTTGTGACCGTGACCCACCTATTTCTACCTGTCTGGTCTGGAAACTCCTCCCGCACCACCTTGGGGGTGCACACTATCTCTCTAAAGGACACCTGGGCCAAGTCCGCCAATTCTCTCTTACAACACAAGTCAGCCAACTCCTCCTCCAGTTCAGCAACCCTGAGCTTGAGGTGCTGGATCAGCTGGCATCTCTTGCAGATGTAGCCCTCATAGACAACTGGCTCTTCCAAACCATCATCTAAAAAGTCCAACATCCAACAGGACTTGCATTGCACTGGCCTCATTATTAAAATTTGATTTGGGATTAGTAAACTGCCTTAACTTTTTTTTTTTTTTCTTAAAATTAAATTTTTTCTTCTTTTGGCTGCTCCTTAACTTAAAAGGTAACACTAAGATCTGCTACAGATATTTGACACCTTCTGTCCCCTTAAGCTCCTGTATTGTTCTCCCTCTCAGCTGCCTACTATTTGTCTTTCTATGAGGTTAACTTTACTTTTCTCTGTCTCTTCTCCTAACTTTGCGCTCCTCTTACTTATAAGCTACTTCAACCACTAGGGTCAAATGACCATAATATAACAGAGTTCTCAGTGTTTTGTAAGACTGCAGATGCAAAGACTAAAATTGTTAAGTTTAACTTTGGTATGGCAAATTTTGAGCAGATGCGTCAAAATCTAAGGAGGGTAGACTGGGATAAGCTTTTAAGTGTGGAGACCGTCGCAGAGCAGTGGAACAGGTTTAAAAATGTTTTACATGTAATGCAGGACAGATACATACCTAAATTTGGAATTAATAGGAAATCTTTAAAAACTCCACAGCGGGTTAATAAAGAGTTAAAAAAGAAGCTGCAAAGGAAAAAACATTTATAAAGCATATAAGACTAATAACTCCAAAGTGCATCGTAGGGTGTATGAGAACGTGGGCGCAATCATTAAGAAAGATATTAACAAAAAAAAATAAGCTGGTGAGAAATATAGCAGATAAGGCGAAAGACGACCCTAAGACAGAGGTGTCGAACTCTGGGGCTGGAGGGCCGCAGTGGCTGCAGGTTTTCATTCTAACCCTTTTCCTAATCAGTGACCAGTTTTCATTGCTAATTAACTTCTTTTCCCTTCATTTGAATAGCCTTGTTTTTAAGGATTCAGTCTTCTGAATTTATTCTTTTTTCTTCATTAAATGACAGCCAAACAGAAATTAGACGTGAAACAAGCCAACAGATGACCAGCTAAAATGGGATTTCAAACTCCAACCAATTTCACTTCAACCAATCTCTTAATGAGAAACAAATTCTTGCTGTTAATTAAGCCTGTTATTTAATTTCATGGCTTATTTTGATGACCTGAGAGATGAATCTTACCAAGACCATCACCTTTTTTATTTTCAGATATTGTGTGATGGGCACAGATGAGCTGGTTATGTGGTGGCTTGTTTTGTGTCTCATTATTGTTTAGCTGCCAGTTAAGGAAAAAGAAACAACTAAGGGACCTGAGTCAAGTTAATTAGGAGCAAAAACTGGTTATTAATGAAGAAGATGGTTAGAATGAAAACCTGTAGCCACTGCAGCCTTTCAGGGCAGGAATTCGACACCCGTGCCCTAAGAGATTCTTTCAGTATTTTAGTAGTAAAAGAACAGTCAAGGAGGAGGTGAAGTGCATCAGAAATAGTAAAAGGGACATAAAATTAAATTTTAAATTGAGGAAGTCAATAACCTCCCAGCGGTAAAAGGGACTACTAAGGAGGTACTGAAGGATTTGGAAATTGTAGAGGGAGGTCATGTTTTACTAACATGCTGGAACTTTATGAGGAAAGAACAAAAGGATCCATCCATCCATCCATCCATTTTCCAACCCGCTGAATCTGAACACAGGGTCACGGGGGTCTGCTGGAGCCAATCCCAGCCAATATGGAGCATATATTAGTTATCTAGACTTTCAGAAAGCATTTGATAAGGTGCCACATGAGAGGTTGGGCATCAAACTAAAAGAAGTGGGAGTTCAGGGTGATGTTTTTAGACGGGAGCAGAATTGTCTCAGACACAGGAAGCAGAGGATGATGGTGCGAGGAACCTTATCAGAAATGGCTGATGTTAAGAGTGGTGTTCCAGAGGGGTCAGTGCTGGGGCTGCTTTTATTTTTAATATATATAATAGATTTGGATAGGAATATAAGTAACAAGCTGGTAAAGTTTGCAGATGATACCAAGATAGGTGGATTGGCAGATAATTTGGAATCCGTTATATCATTACAGAAGGACTTGGAAAGCATACAGGCTTGGGCAGATTTGTGGCAGATGAAACTTAATGTCAGTAAATGTACGGTATTACCCAAAGGAAGTAAAAATGTTAGGATTGAATACACAATGGGAGTTGAGAGTACACCTTATAAAAAGTATTTTCATTTATAGTGGACTTTACTCTATTAACTTCCAGACAGTGTTCAGAAGCCATTAAGAAGTTAAACAGAATGTTAGGTTATATAGCAAAATGTGTAGAGTACAAGTCACAGGAGGTTCTGCTCAAGCTTTATAACACACTGGTGAGGCCCCATCTGGAGTACTGTGTGCAGTTTTAGTCTCCAAGCTACAAAAAGGACATAGCAGTGCTAGAAAAGGTCTGGAGAAAAGCGACTAGGCTGATTTGGGGGCAAAAGGGGATGAATTATGAAGAGATTAAAAGAGCTGAGCCTTTTCAGTTTAAGAAAAAGAATATTAAGTGGTGACATGATTGAAATATTTAAAATTATAAAGAGAATTAGTACAGTGGATCGAGACTATTATTTTAAAATGAGTTCATCAAGAACATGGGGAAACAGTTGGAAACCTGTTAAGGGTAAATTTTGTGCAAACATTAAGAAGTTTTTCTTTATATAGAGAACCATATGCAATAGTATGTATAGAGATCCATAATGTAATAATCTTGGAATAAGCTACGAAGTAGCATGATATGCATTAAAACTTTAGGGCCTTTCAAAACTCGATTTGATGTTTTTTTAGAAGAACTAAATGGATAGGACTGGCAAGCTTTGTTGGACTAAATTGCTTGTTCTCATCTAGATTGCTCTAATGTTTTTACATAGTTTTTCTTCACACAGAAAACTACACAATGAATAAATTACTAAGTAGTGCTGTAGAGAGTAAGATTTCAGGGACCATAAATATTTGACTTAATTACATTTTGGAGAAGTTAGGTGAATAGGATTTGTAAACGTTTTGGGTGGAATGGCTGCCTGTATTAACTCAGAATTTTTATAATCCTCTAATGTTTTAAGTTAAACCGAGAGTTTAGGGAATATTTCTTTAGGCATACAGATCTGTAATCACACATTACTCATTGCTAATGGGCAGGGCAGTGGCAGTGGGCAAGAAAATAACTTAAATCTGACATTAAACTGCATAAGCACTAAACTAAAATAGTGTTTCAAGTTCAACACTAAAATATGTTTATTTTGAGTTGTATGCTCTTTCAGTTGGAAAAACCTACAAGTTTAATAAAAAAGCAAGTTAAGGTAATATAACATAAAAGGAATTAAAACAGTGAGAACATAACCCTCTGCACACTAGATGCAAAAATTGAGGATCTGAAAAAAAAAATTAAAGGACAATAATAGTATGTAAATAAATGTGTTCATTTTTATTCACTAATAAAATATTCCAGAACTAAAGTTTTAGTCTAAATACAAAGACTATAATAATTCAGGCACATGTATTTCTCTCCATTCAGATTAGTACAAGTCACTTCAAGTTCAAGTATAGACTCTGGGGGCTCTTCCTTTAAATTGTCTACTCTTTGAATAGTTGCTTGAGAGGTTAGAGGTGGATCCACGCTTCTACTGCTACACAGTGAATCAACTCTACACCATGAATAGTTACACAGAGGCATAGACATAGAGGCTCCCTGGTGCATCAAAAGTTGATAACCAGTTCCTTGATTTTGCTGATGTTAAGATGCAGGGAATTCTCTTTGCACCAAGAAACAGAGTTCTCCAACCTGGCTCCTATACTCTGTCTCATCATCTGTATCAATACACCACACAAGCATACAATCATTTGAGAATTTTTGCAAATGACATGACCCGGTGTTATATTATTTATAGTCAGAGGTGTACAGAGTGAAAAGAAAGCAAAGAGGACTCTTCCTTGTGGTGCTCCCATGTTGCTCATATCTGTATCAGAAACACAGTACTTGACTTTCACAAACTGCAATCTGCCTGACAGATAGTCCATAATACTTCATGTGAGTAGAAACTTTCAGCATGAGAAAATAAAGTGTAAAATTAAGAGGAGAAATCAGGGCCTAGGTCTGCTACACTTTTAATATTATTTATTGGTCCAGTTAATATTTACCTTTAACTCCATTACTTGCACCTCTAATTTTGGCTAAGTAAAGAACAGAGAGTAAATAATTACCTGAATAGGTATGGTTCATAGTGATGGACAAAGGAAAAAAATGCAGAATTGTGGGAACTAGAGTATTTGTGGAAGAGGTTGGGAGCCAAGCCAGAGGAGGGAGAGTATTGTAATACTCCATAATTTAAAAGAAAAACTAGGATGTTACAGCAAGAAGAGGGAACATGTAGCAGAAAGGATTGTCCCTGTGTGTATAGCCCATCCATCATTCTGTCCTACTAATCATCTATTTCTATAACCTGCTTATTCTAGTGTAGAGATTTGGGGACCCTAAGCCCATCCTGGCTACATCAGACACATGACAGGAAACAGCTTTACAGGGTGCATTTATGTCAACACTCAAACCTACTTACATTTACCTAACTTATCTTTACCAGTAATCCTGCTGCAGATCTGTGATACTTGATGCCCGGAGCTATGGGCACTTTCCATTAAGCCATTGAGCATCTTGTACTTCGTAAGTGAGGATGAACTAGGACAAGTGTGTTCCTCTTGACAAAAAAAGAACAAAGAAATCTGAAAAATGATAGTTGTTCAAGTATAAAATACAAGATAAAAGCAATGGAGGCTATTTATAACTCTACGTTTATTCAACAGAAAAATTCAGGAACGTTTATAATAAGAAAATATGAAAAAAAAAAGTTCTGATTACTCTTCTTTCCCATGAACAAGCAGGGTGTGTGTCATATCATCTGGAATGCAGAGCTCAACGTTTTGGTCCAACTGTGCTGTATATGGTCATTTCTGGATGGGTGGACTCACTGCCTCCAATTTGAACATAAGTTGAGTGTACAGCTGCAGTATAACGTTGGGGATCTTCTGTCTAAAATGCAAAAATTTAGATGGTTTAAAAATGCTGGTGCATAGATTAGCAAGCAAAGACAAAACATAATGGCAGTCAGTCACTAATTATAAATCCTCTTAATGCAATTAAGGACTGGTGGTAAAGAAAAGACTTTGACATGTCATATTTTACACCAGATTGTAGTTTGTAAACACAAAAGGTAAATGAAACTGTGGCTGGGGACACAGTGGTGTAAAGATTAGCTATGCTACCTCACATCTCCAGGGCACAAAGCACTAAGTTTGTGGAGTTGGCATATTCTCTCTATGCCCATTGGTCTTTTTGTTAGTGTAATAATAACGATAATAATAATAGTAATAATAATAAATATTACTTATATAACACATTTATCATGTTCAAAGTGCTCAACAGAAATTAGGAAAGAAAAATAGGGACATGCAAAGCATTGAAATAGTATAAGAGAGAATAAATCAAAATAAAATATATGATTATAGTAAGAAATCCTGAACAAATAACATAATATGTGCTACAAACACAATTTTCTTTGGGTACCTGGACAAAGAGGATAACCTGAAAGAAGGGTCAGAATGTCATGATCAGTTAAATGCCTTCCCTGACAAATAGTTTTTTGAAAGAATAAATTGAGTGTCAATAATTTAGGAGGATCATTCCACAGTCTGGGTGTAATGGAGATGAAGGCACAGGATAGTCTGGGGCACATCACGACTGCCAGAATCGATCGACCTTAGCAGTAACCAATTAGTATGACTTTTGGTTTTGTTACAGTTTAATTTGAAATATTTATATTTCAGCTAGATTTTAATATCACATAGGCAAGTTATGAGCTGAGAAAGCTCTGATGAACTTTCACATTTAACAAGGAAATAGATGTATCATCTGTATAAAAATGATAACCCTGCCCAAATTTAAGAAAATTAAGGCCAAGGGGAAGCATGTAAATACAGAAAAGCAGATGACCAAGGAAAGAGCATTGAGGGACTCCTTGTGTTACCAGCACAGAGCTGGACCTGCTGTTGCCACGCCTAACAACCTCTTGTCTACAAGTCAGACAGAACTTACACCACTGGATGGCAGTGCCAGAGATACCCAGAATATTCTCAGTTCTGGACAGTAGAATATCATATTTTATAGACTCAAATTCTGCACTAAGGTCTAACAGATTTAACATGCTAATTTGCTCAGAGTCTGCTGCCAAGGTCAGATCATTAGAGCTGTTCCACAGCTGTGCTGAGCCCTGAAACAAGAATAAAAGGGTTCCATCAGCTTATTACAAGTTAGATAACTGTTGAGTTACCTGCTCAAGAACATTAGACAGAAAAGGTACTGTAAGTGAAAGATGGGTGAAAACTTTTTGAGATTGTCAGCAACAAGACCAGAGATTTTTAAGGTTGGGGTTACAGAAGCGATTTTCAAAGTAGCAGGCACACAGACAGGTGCCAAGGGATGCATTCACTATTGTTTTTACAGTCAGGATTATGGCATGAAGGCAGGTTTTGAGAAGTTTGGTGGGGTAGGGTACAAAAGTATTAGACCTGATCTTAAAGACCAGGGGCCTTGCGCAGAATTCACACTAAAACATAACGTACAGACAAAACTAGAAATGTGCATACACACAAAAAGTTTAGATACATAAAACTGTGCATAAGCAAAGTTCTACACTCTTTCCCTTTATAAATCCCAATCAACGTGAATTTTAACGCACTTGCACAAGCTACAGCCCCACCCTGACTCCTCACAGAATTATGCCCATTTGAATATGCAAATCAATATAAATAGCCCCTTCCACTCAATATTTTGTTAAAAGACAATGGCAAAAAGCACATGTAAAAAAGATGAATTTCAGCCAATGCGAAATGGAGGTCCTGTTCAGGGAAGTCAAGGCAAGAAAAAACATACTATTTGGTGACTTAAGCAGTGGTATAAGCAACAAAGGGTAACTGATAGAGAGGCACAGCGTGGCAGAGACAATCAAAAATTCAAGTTCAGAAAGTCGTACAGTGCCCAAAATAAAAAAGAAGTGGTCAAATATCAAAGTCGACATGAAAAGGCAAGTTGCAGCCCAAAGTCTGAGTTTCAACTCCACTAGACAAGGTAGCAGAATTCCGGGGCACATATTGTTTGAGCAGCGAGCTGCTGCAATTGTTAGCTAGACACTTATAACAGACATTTTAACGTTACTCAGTCAGTGGGTTGGCGAATGAGGTGAGAAGCCAAATCTTGAGCAGGTACCCTCTGTCGCCTAAGTAACTGTATGATATGGTAACATCATACAGATAACTTACAATTTTGACCAAAAGTGTAACTTTAAACTTACAATTTTGACCAAAAGTGTAACATTAAATGTCTTATCTTACTGAGAAGCCAGCCATCACACACAACATCATTTTCAAGTTTGTTTCCAACACTACTATTTCTCAGGGCCAGGCCAACTTGCTACAACATTAATGAAATGCATTTTCACATCACAGATAAGGTGCACATTAATAGAGTGGAATTGCTTTCTATTTACATAAGTAAATTAATTCTCTAAAGGCACCTTTAAAGCAATGTGTATGCAGTCGACTGCTCCAATTACATTTGGAAGACCAAATGTTGCTGCCAATTGTGCTTTGATGTTTGCCTGTTCAACCACAGTGTAAGGAAATCTTATATATTTGGATGACAAGTGGATAATACCTTCCCATACAGCTGGCATTGTGCAAATCAGTGATAACTAGCAAAATACCTGATCAGTCAGCCAGTTCACATTGAAAAGCTCCTGTGACTAAAACCCCGAGGGTGGACAGAACTTGCAAAGGAGCAGGTAGAGCACAATTCCTCATTTTGTGCATATGCACCGTTCACACATGAGGCAGCAGGGACCTTAATAATTGGAGATGAAATTGGTGAAAATTTAGAAAAGGAGCTGAATGGAGAGGGAAGACAGGGAAGATATAAAAGGAGGATGGATTTAAATTAGTTAAATTATTTAGGTTATAATTTTTTATCAAAAGTGAAGGAATGTTTCACAGTCTTCAGTGGAAGTGGTGATTTAGTCAGATGCAGGTTGAAATAGTTAACTAACCAGAGGGAACAAACCCCTTAGGTTATATTGGCCACCCTCTATAGTGGTGCCATAATGTATAATTCTCGGCTGCAGTCAGTGCATCTCCATAAGCTCTATGATAGGAACAGAAAGCCTGGAGGTGCACAGTGAGGCCAGTCTTATGCGACATTCTCTTAAGGTGTCACCTAGCTACTGCATAGTCTGTAATGTTGAATTACAATGATTGCTTAAATTGCTTAAATTAAACCTCTTTTTGTTTTAAATGAGCTATTTTATCTAGTGCTGAAAGGAGGACCGTTGTAGTGATCAACAAGACTACCTAATGTAAGTAGAATATAGGAAGACAGAAAAAAGATCTGAAATGGGTCCAGCAAGAATAGAGTGACATATATTTTTAAGGCTTCTTAGAGGAATTTGATGTTTTTAGTTAGGAGCAGGAAGAGGGGTTGCAACAGTGAAAAATACTTCTTTGTGATCAGAGAGTCCCAGATCAGTTCATTGAGTGCACTAGTGATAGAAATTCATTTGTCAGCTTAAGGCTATGTCACATTACACAATTTTTCCAGTAATTTTCAGTCTTAGCTTTCATTTACACAATCTTAGCCAGCTGGAGGAAGTCAGCAGCACGCTCCTGTGAAGCCAATCACCTAATGTGACATATCTAACAACCGAGACCCACTAATCTCTGATTGGCTCGGATTGAATCAAACTTAAACAGAATGGAAAAAAGAAAAAAAAAGTCTGCGACTGTGGCTGAATGCACCTCAGCTATTAACCATTCACACAGTACCAGCACAGCAGCATGGAGGCTCTGGACCTCACAAACAGAATAGAAGCTGGTCTGTTTGATTTCTCGTATTGTACCCAACATAACATATTGGAAAAAAAATATAGGGCATGGATTGTTCCTGAATACTCTGCAACTGTTAACACCTTACACAGCAATGTCTCCATTAGTACTCGACTGTCAGAAAAAGGGGCAAGAGTATTGTGTGATCAAAGAATTAAGGCAAAGGTTAAAGGTAAGGGTTTTAAGACATTACTAACACCAGCAATGATGTATGGAGCTGAGACATGGGCAGTAAAGGGAGCGCAGGAGAAGAAGTTAGATGTAGCAGAAATGAGACTGTTGAGATGGATGAGTAATGGGAGTAATGGAAATGGGAGTACATGGGAAGAGAAAGCGAAGGCGGCCAAAAGTACCAGCATGTCCAGGACTCTGATAGCACATTCACAGTATAGATAAAGAAATTGTTTAAGGAGTTACAGTGAATTGCCCCCATGTCACATGAATGTGTTCATTAAAGTTGTAAAACTAACTCAAAAGAGAAAATAAATAACAACAACAACAACAACATTTATTTATATAGCACATTTTCATACAAAAAGTAGCTCAAAGTGCTTTACATAATGAAGAGAAGAAAAATAAAAGACAAAATAAGAAATTAAAATAAGACAACATTAGTTAACATAGAAAGGAGTAAGGTCCGATGGCCAGGGTGGACAGAAAAAACAAAAAAAAACTCTAGAAGGCTGGAGAAAAAAATAAAATCTGTAGGGGTTCCAGGCCACGAGACCGCCCAGTCCCCTCTGGGCATTCTACCTGACATAAATGAAATAGTCCTCTTTGTAGTTAGGGTTCTCACGGAGTCACTTGATGCTGATGGTCATACAGACTTCTAGATTTTAATCCATCCATCATTGTTGGAACATCATGGTACTTAGAGTAGATGGTGGTGGGTGGACACTAACATAAATGAAATAGTCCTCTTTGTAGTTCGGGTTTTTCACGGAGTCACTTGATGCTGATGGTCATACAGACTTCTGGCTTTTAATCCATCCATCATTGTTGGAACATCATGGTGCTTTGGGTAGATGGTGGTGGCGCACCATCTACCATAAATAAATGCATACCCACATGTGTCTATATCTTTACTTTACTGCATTGTGCTTTCATATCTCTCTTCTCTATTCTTGTGAGCTTGAGCTGCATTTTACACCTGTCCATTTCACTAATTACCTTGTTATTAATTTTGCTGTGGAAAGTGCTTCTCCTTTTTGAATGGAAACTGGATTTGTCATAAAGCTGTAGTGAATGGGAAATCGTCTACATATTGTGCATGTATGCAGCATTCAAAATAAATGGAGTATAGAATGCCTACTGATACGCAGCTTAACAAGCACTGTGGAAAGCAACTCTTCTGTGCCTGCTATGCCAGAGTCTGTTTTTCTTCCATGAACAATAATCAGTCAACAAATAAGACACTGTAATGATCAGGAAAGGTCCATCTAATATGCACAAATAAAACAGAGCTCAATGTTCAGTGATTATAAAAACATTAGGTTTCCACCTTCCACACTGAAATATTGCCCCTTCATTTTCAGAAGTATATGACTCTGAAGAGCATTTTTAAAATTTTTTATTTCAGGAGTTTGAGTGGACAAAAGGCAGAAATAAAGACAAATACATCCATCTATTTTCCAACCCGCTGAATCCGAACACAGGGTCACCTGGAGCCAATCCCAGCCAACACAGGGCAGGAACCAATCCTGGGCAGAGTGCCAACCCACCACAGGACACACACAAAGGCCAATTTAGAATCACCAATCCACCTAACCTGCATGTCTTTGGACTGTGGGAGGAAACCGGAGCGCCCGGAGGAAACCCACGCAAACACAGGGAGAACATACAAACTCCACGCAGGGAGGACCCGGGAAGCGAACCCGGGTCTCCTAACTGCGAGGCAGCAGCGCTACCACTGCACCACCCAGACAAACACATGCATTTTTTAAATTGAAAATGTACTAGTGTGGATTGGGCATAAGAAAGCAAACTCCACAAAGTTAGAAGGAAATGACAAAAAAGAGCTGACCATTTACAGATGTGGCAAATAATACAACTACCTGTTAAATTATTGTACATGCGATGTAGCTACACTTTTCTTAATGTAAAATAAGTAGAAAAAAAGAGGAGGTAATTAAATTAGGAGATCAGTTAAAGGTAAAAATGATTCACTACATGTGAAAATGGTTCCAACAAAATGCTACACCACAGGGGCATCTCCAGGACTGAACCTGAGAATCACTGCACTACACTAGTTTACTTACAAATCAGTACTGAATATTAGATGTACATGCATTAGAGATATTGCCTGGACAGCCCTGATGCACTAGTTAGGGCAAAAGTCGAGGGCCATTTTTTTTATCCTGGTCCCTTCCTGATTACCTGTTACTAATGCCAATGGGAAACATTTTTATCTGAAAGGTTTTGGTATGAAACAGAAACAGAACAGGCAAGACTCAATAGTTTAACACTAATATCCTTTAAAAGTGATATCCATCAACAGCTGCATTTTAGAGAAATCATAAAGATGTTGCTGCAAATAAATCTAGAAGACAAAGCTTCTGAAAGAAGGGACATATATTTTGTATCCATATGAAATGCTCTAGAATAGTGGAGTTGTTTAAAGTAATCAAAGACTGACTGCTTTCAGTCTGCATGCATTTGTAAGTGACTTTAGTGCTTGCTTAATCTGAACAATTTAAAGAGATTTCACAGCTGCCACTGGGATTCTCAATTGAAAACAGCTTCTTTGAATGATGTTTCAAAATATCTGGAAAGTAAAGGCTATACATTGCAAGGTATTGATACTTTAAAAGAGTAGCTGTGTATGCAAATAACCAACATACAATACAATAAAATTTAATTTATTTCTTGTGTAACCCAGAATCACACAAGAACTGCTTCAATGGGCTTTAACAGGCCCTGCCTTTTGACAGCCCCCCAGCCTTAACAAAGAGACAGTTCAAAGAGAGACCCCTTTCCAGGTAGGCTGGGCATGCAGTGGGTGTCAAAAAAAGGGGGTAAATACAATGCAATACAAAGAACAGAACACAAGTAATCCTCAATACAATATAATAGTGCAATAAAAATATTACAAGTAGTATGGCTCAGCCCAGTGGGAGAAGAACCTGGGCATGCTGGCGCATTTATATCTGTCAATTTTCCAGGAGGGTTTAAAAGACATTGCTGGGGATAGGTTGGCCTGATCTGTTGAGTTCTGCATGTTTCCACAACAACCCTCCTGAAGAAAAAGAAGATGAAGTGATCTATGCTAGTGTTGGACTGGTATTAAAATTTTGAGTGTAACCAGTACTGATACCAAAACAGTTCAGAGTAAATAACAGATAACTCCAAAAACCCCTACTTCCCTTTAGACAGCCATGAAGTCCAGATCTCATTGGTTGAAGCAAAAAGGGGGAAGGGGTCCATGAACTCCCAATCACATTAAATCATATGTTTTCATTTCGTAAACTGTACACAACAGACATTTTCAAAATCTACACTAGTGAGTGACAAGGAGAATCCCAAAATGCTGGTATCATCCCATTTTAAAAGTTGGGGTTTTCAGTAGTTTTCCAGTACCCAAATTGATGCATGCACCTGCACTGAAGCAATTTAGAATTGCCTGAAAACATTTTTGTGAACCCAGAAACACTGGCAAAGTTCTCACTGAATACAACTCAGGTAGTAGATTGGACGTTATCTGAAATTGTCACATCTGTGATGCCAGCAGTTATTAAACAGTTTTAAAGCATATGATTCAAAAAGGTTAAAAAAGAATAAATGTACCTGTTCATTAACTTCAGCTATACCAGCATACACTGTATTGGCGTCACTTTCGTCTAAAAGGTAAACACAAATATTAAAACTTTTGACATTTTTCAATACCTCTGTTTCAATAATGGTAATATCAATTGATATTAATATGTATTTCAAATCTAAAAATCTAATGAAAGTAACAATTATTGCAGGATATTAAAAAATTTGTTAGATTATTTTTAAGTAAGTAACTTACAGACCAAATTTAGTTCTTTTTCTAATAGCATTTCTTAAGTGTTAAAACAATTAAATAACTGCATATTTTTACAAGCAAAGTTACTTGCAATTACTGTTTTAGGGTAAGTTAATATGTATATTGCTTTTCAAATACGTACCTTTATCAAAGTTGTTTTGTTGGGCTTTCCGGTAGCAAAATACTACGAGAATTATAACAAATAAAATAATAATAGGAGATACTATTAAAATTATAAGGAGCAATAATGAAATGCCTGAAACAAAGGAGAAAGCAATAAATCAATCATTTCAACTTATTCACTTCAATTATAAACTTTACAAATTACATAATGCATGATTAAAAATGCAGATTACTCAAACAAAACATTTCAGACTTGTTAATGTGAAAAGATTCAAACAATATCTGTTCATTAATATTATCTTAGAGATATAACCAGTTGACAGCAGAGGAGAGGAAAACAAAACTTCAGCATCATACTTAGGGAAAATAAACCTCCTTGGGGGGTCAAAGACCGGTTATAATCTGAAGTCTGACACTGTAACAAAGTCACAGTTCTGAAAATAATGGCAATATTTTACATATAAATGTGAGTATTGACCAAATAAATGTAAAGTATATTTACATTACTAAATACAAACCATGTCTTTACAATATGACGATAATTCTTTTATATACCTTTATGCATGTCAGGTTCACAAAGATTTCTCGTAGTTAATGACAAATTGCTAACTTTATTTTCTGCAAAACAGGTGAAAGAAACATGATTTCCATCTCTATAGTGTGCAGAATATTCCAGACGAGCAGCATTGTGTGAAGTAACCAAAGACTCATTTGCTCCAATCTGCATCCATTTCAATGTCACTTCTGTGCCTGCCCCAACTGAGCAATTCAGAGTGATATTACAACTGCCATCAGAATTCAGGATTTGAAAATCTTTGTTGGAAAGTTGTTGTACAGGATCTGCAACAATGAAAACAAATATATAGCCATGAGCTGAGATGTCGAGGTTTCTGGCAATAACTTCCCAGACACTATATTTTGAAGATTTTTAGCCCTAGTGTGTTTTTTAATCAGTTTAACTGTCCATCTTTCTTGCAAGTAAACATCAGGCTGTGCTTGCTGAAAAATGTGCCTACATTACAAAACATATATAGCAACATCTTTATGAACTCTTGCTGTAAGCTGGGCGATAGTTAATGAGAGTAACAAACATGATTTACAAATTTTACAACTTTACTTAAAAAGAAAAAATGTTTATTTTAAATGTGGTAGCTGGATTAGTTAAAATAACAACCTAAGAAAATTCTATGTAGAACAGAGACTAATAAAAAAGAATAGCCAGAACAAGATTTGAATAGTAAGGAAGTAAAATGGGTAAGAATAATATAACTTCGAGACAACGTGAACATGTAGAATGTTAGATGTAAGATGAGAGGCATTGGCTTCAGCAAAACAACAACTCTTTTCTTTATCACCTGTCAACATAGTATTTGGTATCTGCTTCATGAACATAATGGTAGGAGAGCTGGGTCTCCATACAATATTTCACCTGTTTTATTAAAGTCGTATACAGATCCATGGCAACTACGTATTTTCAGTTTGAAGCTGTTTGCAATATTCTCCCATTGCTGTAGAAATCGCATGTAAAATCATTGAAAATCGTATGAAAAACATGAAGAGTACAGTATGTAAATGCTGTAGCTAATGGGAAGCATTCAGTTAGACATGCATTTGTTTGTAAAGAGGGATGACAGGTCTGTTGACTATGCATTTTTTCATGTCTCCACTTTACATTTATCTGGACTACAGCTTGATGTTTAATAAAGCTGGCTGATTGACATAGACTGAAATGATTCAATATGGCTACATAGTGCATCCTTTTTCCATTCTGTTATGTTGGGTTGGCTGGGATTCTTCAAGTTGAACAAGATAGGATGATGTGCTAATAATGTAGTTATCACAACAGACTATTTGCTAAGCAATAATGTTGTACCATATATTATTCTAAGAAAACCTGAACGTGTATTGGTGACATTTGTGATTCCAACACTGTGGGATTAAATAGTAAATAGTGCTAAGAGTTTATTCCAATTAGATCCCAGTAGGTGATATTTCTACAATATGTGATCCAAAGCAGTACTTAAAACTGCATCCTCACATTTAAAGGGACCTGGATTCAACTGCTGAACCTTTCACTGTCCTAGTGGAGTTTGTACTTTTCTCTAGTGTTTTCTTGGTTCCTCTTCAGGTTTACCTCCACAGGTTGACTGATAACTCTAATATTTGTCCAGGTACACTTTATATGATCGATTCCTGCTTTGCAATCCAGGTATTTTATACCATTATATGGTTTTCCCAACCATATAATGGACTACGAAGATGCAAAAAAGACATGGATGGGTAATTCAGATGTCTTTAAGAGCTCTAAAATCTCTACACACAGACTTGTGGGTACATGTCAGAGAGTTGTTAACGGTTGCTGAGTTCCTGTATCTTTCTTATTCCAAGGCTTCTTTCTTTTTTTTTAATTGGATGTCATAGGGGCAACATATGGAGTTCTCCAATATGTTCTTTGAGACATCATAGAAGCATGTATGCAGATCATGACTGCAAAATCTTGTAAGATGTAATACACCTTATGGCCCTGTCAGACTTAGTTATGAGAATTAACCTTGCATGTATGACTCAAAATTGCCAATTCTTTATTGCTCCTCTGACTAAGATCACTATATTTTTGTAGCTCACCTGGTTATTCACACCTTTTTTATATTCTTGACCAAGATTTTGCCTCTTTTAAATTTTTTTATCTGTTTAGATCATTGCAATGTTCTATGCACGCCTTCTGCCTGTATTTAACACCAGCCCAGGAGCACATTTGGGCTCAAGAAGACCATCTGAAATTCCCTCCCTGCCTACCTTTGTCCCTTTATCCCTGATTCCCAGCCCACGCTCAAAGAGCTAGACTACTCAAAATTGGCCTGACCCACATAACACAGATCAGGAGGTCATGAACACTGTGATTCTCCTTGTTTAAAAGGTTAGAAGTCACTCTAATTCTGTATTTATAGTATCTCTGTCAACTGTGTTGTAGAATGCTGTAGTATGCTCACCAACTATGGAAAAACCTAGTATGTCACATCTTTCAAGTTTTCAGCAAATTGAGAAAATGATGTCACTCCTATAATTAACGATCTCTAGATTTCATTTATCCTGAGCTTCGCGTACACAATACAGCGGTGCCTTGGTTTGCAAGCATAATTCGTTCTGGAAACGTACTTGTAATCCAAAGCATTTGTATATCAAACTTCCCCACAAGAGATAATGGAAACTCAGATGATTCATTTCACAACCCAAAAATATTCATATAAAAATTATTAATATAAAATTTAAAGTAAAAATACATAAAACAAATTAACCTGCACTTTACCTTTGAAAAGAATCATGGCTGGTGTCCGGGAGATGAGAGAGAGGAGAGGCGGAGGAGGACGGTTGTTGTGTAGGACGACTTTCACTGTAACTAATGGAGTCACTTCTATCTGTTGGCTCACTGGAATCTTTTTCTTTTTTTGTGACTTTAACAAGGAACCTATCCAATTACAGTTGCTTTTTCCTCCTTTTGAAGATTTCGCAGAAATGTGACAGATTCATCGCTCGCACACAAAATAAAAAAATGCTTTGCGCACACACAAGTGGTCACAATGGTAAATAGTATGTTCTTGTACGGATGTTGACTATACGAGTGAGGCACGTTGACTGAGACCGAACATGGGAGACAATTACCCACAAACCTGCAGCAAGAGAGAGAGAGAAAGAACCATCTGCTCAGTTGTGTATCACGTAACGCTCGGCAGAAAAATGTATACGTACTACTCATATTGCAAGACCTCGCTCATTTATCAAGTTAAAATTTATTAAAAAATTTTGCTCGTCTTGCAAAACACTCGCAGACTAAGGTACTCGCAATCCAAGGTTTTACTGTATTGTTTTTTTCACAAATCAACATCACCTGCCATTTAAATCACGCAGTCACAGCATTTAAATCATGTGATCATAATCCAATGTTTTCAGTGGTAGCCAGTCTTTCCTCACTGGTCAGTGGAGTTGCTAGGTTTTTGTCTTGCAGTATGTAAAATACCGTGTACATACTAGCTTCTTCCATCATATTAAGACCAGAATGAAAACATATTTGGCCATCACCATTACCTGTTAACATCAGGAAAGACCTAGTAATTCCAAAAAATAAAAAAACTCAATTTTGAAAAAAATGGCACTTAATAGGTTTTTCCATTGCACGTGAAATGGTGGTCTTAACCTGACTTATCTACCCTATCAAATGAGGAGTCTGAAACCAGTACGTTAATAGTTATGTCTTGGTATTGTTAGTGTAGTATTTCTGTCTAAAATGCCCAAATACTGCAACATGTGTGAAATGTTTTGCAGTTGTCACATTCAAAGGGCCAGGCATATGGTAGCTGCGGGCAATTTTGTCCAGGGAGAAATACAAGCTGAGTGTTAAGATCTCCATGAAGCTGCAATCTAGGAAATGAGAAAATTGAAGGTTTGGGAAAGTGGAGTAGAATGACAAAGAGGATCAAAATATAGTGAGAGTATATAGATCTGAAAACAACAGGCCAGAAACCCTAACAAAAACTAACAATATTGTAAAAACATCCTAACACTAAAGTTGTCACATACAGTAAGCAACTATTAGCTTTTACTAATTACAGTAAAAAGATAAGAGATGAGAATTATGTCAAATGTTGCCTTTTAAAGGCCAGACAATGTTGGAAAAAAATATGTCATGCTATCTCTGTGTAATATCAAAGCAATATACATAACGAAAGTAAAACAATGTGGGTTTTTGTAGCTTTGATAAGTACACTAGTTCAAATGCTAAAATGCAGTCACTTTATCGCCCTGCAGGTGTAAAGTGGTGTTTGGACCTTATCAGTTTGTTTACAAAATACTACAGAAATAAAGCTGAACTGGGCAGAAATGAATAGGTTACATGCTGCTGGTGTATTGGAAAACACTGGATTGGAAAGTGAAAGAGTGAACAATACAGACAAGCAGTATTTTGTAGGTATATAAATTCTAAATTAAAAAAAAAACAACAGCAAAATATTTCTGTTGTATTTGCTTTTCCATTTTCCTTTCACCATCTCAGTGAAACCCTTTTAGTATAAGCTGCAGTTTTCCACATGATAACAGCTGATGGGCTACAGAACTTTGTATTGATACAAAATCTATCCCAGGAAAAGGCAGTTGGAGATTTCACCAGATTTAACCAAGGGAACAGTATAATCTACAGTGCATCCAGAAAGTATTCACAGCACATCACTTTTTCCACCTTTTGTTATGTTACAGCCTTATTCCAAAATGGATTAAATTCATTTTTTTCCTCAGAATTCTGCGCCCCATAATGACAACGGGAAAAAAGTTTACTTGAGGTTTTTGCAAATTTATTAAAAATAAAAAAACTGAGAAATCACATGTACATAAGTATTCACAGCCTTTGCTCAATATTTTGTCGATGCACCTTTGGCAGCAATTACAGCCTCAAGTCTTGTTGAATATGATGCCACAAGCTTGGCACACCAATCCTTGGCCAGCTTCGCCCATTCCTCTTTGCAGCACCTCTCAAGCTTCAGCTTCATCCAAGCATCAGGTTGGATGGGAAGCGTCGGTGCACAGCCATTTTAAGATCTCTACAGAGATGTTCAATCGGATTCAAGTCTGGGCTCTGGCTGGGCCAGTCAAAGACATTCACAGAGTTGTCCTGAAGCCACTCCTTTGATATCTTGGCTGTGTGCTTAGGGTCGTTGTACTGCTGAAAGATGAACCGTTGCCTCAGTCTGAAGTCAAGAGCGCTCTGGAGCAAGTTTTCATCCAGGATGTCTCTGTACATTGCTGGAGTCATCTTTCCCTTTATCCTGACTAGTCTCCCAGTCCCTGCTGCTGAAAAACATCCCCACAGCATGATGCTGCCACCACCATGCTTCACTGTAGGGATGGTGCCAGGTTTCCTCCAAACGTGACGCCTGGCATTCACACCAAAGAGTTCAATCTTTGTCTCATCAGACCAGAGAATTTTTTTTCTCATGGTCTGAGAGTCCTTCAGGTGCCTTTTGGCAAACTCCCGGTGGGCTGCCATGTGCCTTTTACTAAGGAGTGATTTCCGTCTGGCCACTCTACCATACTGGCCTGATTGGTGGATTGCTGCAGAGATGGTTGACCTTCTGGAAGGTTCTCCTCTCTCCACAGAGGACCTCTGGAGCTCTGACAGAGTGACCATCAGGTTCTTGGTCACCTCCCTGACTAAGGCCCTTCTCCCCCGATCGCTCAGTTTAGATGGTTGGCCAGCTCTAGGAAGAGTCCTGGTGGTTTCGAACTTCTTCCACTTACGGATGATGGAGGACACTGTGCTCATTGGGACCGTCAAAGCAGCAGAAATTTTTCTATAACCTTCCCCAGATATGTGCCTCGAGACAATCCTGTCTCGGAGGTCTACAGACAATTCCTTTGACTTCATGCTTGGTTTGTGCTCTGACATGAACTGTCAACTGTGGGACCTTATATAGACAGGTGTGTGCCTTTCCAAATTATGTCCAGTCAACTGAATTTACCACAGGTGGACTCAAATTAAGCTGCAGAAACATCTCAAGGATGATCAGTGGAAACAGGATGCACCTGAGCTCAGTTTCGAGCTTCACGGCAAAGGCTGTGAATACTTATGTACATGTGCTTTCTCCATTTTTTTATTTTTAATAAATTTGCAAAAACCTCAAGTAAAATTTTTTCACGTTGTCATTATGGGGTGTTGTGTGTAGAATTCTGAGGAAAAAAATGAATTTGATCCATTTTGGAATAAGGCTGTAACATAACAAAATGTGGAAAAAGTGATGCGCTGTGAATACTTTCCAGATGCACTGTATATAAAATTTCCTACTAATTTTCAGATTTCACTACATCTACAAACAAGACTTTAGTGAGATCATGTGATGTCTTGGTAAAAATGACTGCCTGAGACTACTGTTCTCCCTCACAGACACTCTATAGACACTAAAGCCAAAATACCAGCTCAACCCAAGGCTCCGAATTTGCGTGTGGGGTGCCTGGAGTTGTATAGGGTAAATAATTCAGACAGTCAGTAAACGCACATGTTTATTTGACATTTGGACTAAAGTCTTCACACATTATACACTTCACACCATTATTATTATAACATTGAAAAAGTTTCTACTTTAGGTATGTGTTCAGCATTTCTTGCCTTGCATTTCCTTTCATCCTACACTTATCCAGATCTTTGTAGACACAGAACACACATGAAATATATGTATTCCAAATAACAATATACTGTATTATTTAACCTATACAACTCCAGGCACCTCACATGCAGATAATGAGCCTTGGCTTGAGCTGGGAGAACTTTCTGTCCGAGTTGAGCTCCGTCAAGGGTGAGGGGAATGGGACAGCAGGCTTGACACATTTACAAAACAAAAGACGCTGATGGAGAGGTGCGAAGGAATTTAAGGTGGGCCAGGATTACAAGTTTTTTTGTAGGCTTCAGGAATTCTAGTGTTAATGCCTCTTCATGTATTGGTGTCGTTAGGTAGATTTGCTGACTCGGGTGTACTGAGTACTAAAATCTGCATCTCCTGTGGCTCTTGATATCAAGTCTCTTAACAGCAGTCTTTTTGACAGAGTGTGACACACTATTTACTTCAAATGAATATTTTCCAGTTCATATTTTCATAAATAGAGCTGCCAGTTCTTTCAAGCTTACATCTCCTACACTCTTGTTGTAATGCTGAACAAAAGAGAACACTCACAGCACCTGCAACAGCATATCAATCACGTTTATCATTCGTCCATTGATGCCATTGAATTCCAATTTAAAATCTGATCATAAGAATCGTTTTTTCCTTGCATAAGGTTATTTGTATTTATAAAATGTATAATGTGCTCAGTCTGCACATGCAACATACATTTCTAATGTAGATGGTTCATTGTAAACAGAAAGCTTCTCTCTGCTAGACCAGGTTAAGAAGAGTACTGTTGATCTATACAGTTCAAAAGTATTGCCTCTACTTTGGGCAGCACCTTCATGAGGCATTGGATTGGTTTAGAAGTGTGGCACTCAATGTATCCTCTAATTGTTCCCACCTAGTTTTAAGCAAAATTCACTTATGGTTGTCCCCAGACACACTGTATGGCTTCAGAGAGACTATAGTCATGGATACTAAGAAAATCAAATCAATTTGTTGAAATTACCCACACCCAGGACCACAAGTGCTCAGTTTCAAAACTGCTGATTTCTGCCCGGTGTACACATACTAAAGAGGTAAAATGTCAGTATCTGCAAATGTGTCTTTGTTCACACATCTTCAACAAGGCACTTCATGCAGCAGGATTTAGGAAATGGGGCTCCTGTGCAGCCAGAGGTTGTACGCTATTTCCATTTCTATATCCATTCTGAGTTTTGGTTGATTTCATGCTCTACCTTTTAAATGTTGATTTCATACTGTGTCATATTTTTTATTTATTTATTTTTGTGGTTCATTTTGCAGTCTGGACTTTTAATGGTATTTTCATGCTGTTACTATTTAATTAATTTCACGCTCTAGATTTTGAATATTATTTTCTTGTTCTCAGTTTTTAAAGTTAAGTTAACGTTGTCAGTTTTTTTCTATTTCATGCTTTCACTTTGTATTATTAATTTCATGTTTTTTTAATTATTTCACATTCTTACCTTTTGTTAATTTCATGCTCTCAATTTTTATTGTTAATTTACACTCTGAATTTTTAATGTTAATGTCACTCTGTCACTTTTTGTTAATCTCACACTCACATTTTAATATTAACTTCACATTCTCATTTTAACTTTGCACTTTTTTTTTCCCTTTGGAGCCACCATACATTTTAGATATTTGAAGATACACAGGAAGCTATTTAAGATATCTGGAAAGGTATTAGATCGAACATATCTTGAAATATGCAGTAAAATATTAAGAAATATAATTAAGATATTTTAAAAAGGATTTAAGAAATCTTGAAATTCAATGCTGTTTGAGATATATAAAAAAGGGGTCTCTACTCAATTTCAGATATCTTAAAATGTATATTTTTATGATAACTCAAATATATTTTAAAATCTTTCTATTATATAAAAAAATCCTGGGACGAGACAAGACTTTGTGCCAAGAGATTTAACCACACCCACGGTCCACTCATCTCTCATTCGTGTGAATGCTTTTGTCAGACAGTTCCTGTGCTCTCAGCTCTTATAAATTTTGATGTTTTCCTAGTCCAAGCGGGGGGGGGGGGGGGGGGGGGGGGGGAGTGGAAATAAAAGACAAAGAGTAGAAGACAAAGTAGAATATCGTAAAGAGATTCAAAAACGTTGGTGCGATACACATGCAGAGCAGGTTAGAGATTATGAAAGTACTAAAATTCAAAAGTCTCAAAAACTGATAGTAAGGATTGCATTAGCACTAACAAATGGAAATTATTACTCGGTGAAATAACGGAACAGCGAAAAGAGATCAAATATATGGACATAAGTGATATGACAGAAGTATGTAGATATTATTCGGCTTTAAAGTTTAAGCCGAAGACTTGTAGATCGTCTAATTCGTGTTGCCATCAGGGAAAAGTAGTGTTTCTTCCCAATGAAGATGCGTATCCACGTGAAATAAAAGATTTGTAATTTGGTGAAAGTGAAATCCACAAACACTACAGGCAAAATATCCAAATCTACAATAATCTGTTTGCATTCACATCATTCAATGATCAAAACATAGATTTACATGATTCAGGACCATACACTATGAGAATCTGAGGTCCCACAACAATTTAAGCTACTACAAGTTTAATTTCAAAGAAATCACAGTTTGGTCAGGTTTATTATATGTATGATCATGGAGAAGCGATGCAACATAGAATCGAAAGAGTTAAACGATTGGACGTATTAGAAATTCTACAGCCAATAATGGATACAAATCCATACATCCAAAAGTATCACACTTTACACTAAATGTATTTGAAAAACACAGACAAAGAAGTTTTCTTGGATTTCTATATGAATCTGAAAGATCACGCTCGCATATATAATAAACCAACATGTGGTGAATTGTTAGTGATAATAGTTTTGAAAGACGGAGATATCAAAGACAGAGTTGATATTCGTGTTTTCCAAAAGCACAGCATGATTCGTCGCAAGGGGCAGATCTGGGAAATGACTAGCTCGTAGGGCCAGCACAGGGGTTGACGAGCACAGGGCAGAGCCCCCTAGTATCTTTAAAAAGACATGCAATAGTTTCAAGATAATCTGAATTGCATTTTCAAGTAGCTACAATTTAAAATATCTTAAATGCATTTTCAAATATCTCAAAATAACTTCCTGCTCATTTCGAGAAATCTGAAATTCATTTTGGACCAGGAAGTCCAATTGAAAGAACAGTAAATTTTGGAGGAAGTGATTTTGAGATTTATTGAAATTGGTTTCAAACACCTTAAAGTGTATGCATGGTCAATTAGAAATGCAAAGTTATTTTGACATATCTGAAAATGTATTTGAGATATTTTGAAATGCATGTAAGATATCTGGAAATGTACAGGCAGTCCCCGGGTTACGTACAAGATAGGGACTGAAGGTTTGTACTTAAGTTGAATTTGTATGTAAGTCGGAACAGGTACATTATATTAATAAATGCTATTTTTGACCAACTGCAACCAAGTGCTTTGCCAATGAATGATGGAGTTTCACCTCTCTCTGATCTTTTTATTATTTCTACTTTATTTTCAATGGTGATGGTTTTTCTCTTCTTTGCTGTATCACCAGCACTTGCATCAGATTTGTGTTTCAGAGACATTCTTGAAGGGTGAAGATAAAAGGTTAAGATGAGCTCTTCTGCACAGCACTGTACACACTATCACAGCAGGAAGGCACCAGTCATCAACACGTCTGATGTACTGACAAGAGAAAACTTCCTGCTATGTGCATAACAGTACAAGAAGGCTTGCTATTGAGAATGAATCAGGGAGGCAAGGGGCGGTTCATCACCAGCCCACCTCACAGTGACCTCCACTACAGTATGCTGTAGAACGAACATTATGCGGCCAAAGGCGAGTAGTGAATCGCCCAACCGCAATTCAACAGGCAGCCATCCGAGGCACACTATAAGGCTACCCCCACCACCCCGTTCAGCCACATAGATAGATAGATAGATAGTTGGGGCTATAGATTTCCTGTGGGCTGTTAGAGTTAATTAGTTACATATACTTCATTTGTTTCCATGGGGACATTTAAACTTTACAGAAATCTCATGAGAAGGAAAAAGTATGTATATTTTATGTCAATATCTATCTATCTATCTATCTATCTATCTATCTATCTATCTATCTATCTATCTATCTATCTATCTATCTATCTATCTATCTATCTATCTATCTATCTATCTATCTATCTATCTATCTATCTATCTATTGTCAAGCTTGGATCACAAAGTTGCACAGGAGAGTACAGCAGGTTTCCTAAGGAGTAGAAACTTTATTATTGTTCTGGCAGTTACAAACACAAGTCTCTTTCAGTGATGATCAAGCCTCACAAGGAACAGCTGTCAAACTTGACACATTGGCCCTGACTCCTGCTGAAAAGAACACAAAGACTTCTTCATCAAGGGGGTACAGCAGCTCAGTAGAAGCAGCTGGAGCAGAGAGAGTTTAGGGGAAGAGAGGCAGGAGAGTAAGACCTCAGTCTTTTAAATGTTTGAAGCCCTCGCGCAGCAAGCCAGCAGCTGATCCTGCAAAGAGAGGAGCTGTATGCGTGTGTATGTTTCCCATTGAAAAACTGTTTAAGAAGGGGTTTCTGAAGGGCTGCCGCTTCCCTCTGCTGGCTCAGAGCAAGTGAAACATCCTTACAGACTGAAGACAGACTAGCAGATGAAATTAACAGAGCTTAACATGATTTACCCAGGAAAAACTGTGTTCTGCTTCTTTCTACTCTAATCTTAAAAGGAGTATCGTGTTTGTACGTGTAGGGTGGGTCTGGGGTTTTGGGTGAGTCTTGATCAAGAGTGGAAGTGCAGCGTAACAAGAGGGAGAATCAAAGATTGGACATTTAAGTCCTGCTTTGTCAGCTTTTCAACATAATTTAAGCATTATGAATATCCCACCTTGAATTAGGAGCATAAGTTAAACTTGATAGTGTTCATAATTAAATCCCAGCAAGTAGTTACTGGATTTTTGGAATCCAGTCGGACACAAAAAGAACAAATTCTTGAGTCCCAAAAGAAGAGACACGGATAGAGAGACAGGGACAGCTAGCAATAACAACAGGGTCACCATTTAAAAAACACATAAACCTTTTGTTTTTTTCCTTAACCCATTCTACAAATATCAATACTTGGGCTAGTATATATATAAATAAAATAATAATAATGGTGTGCTTGGTATAAGACCTTTTCTCCCATACTTCTGGCCTCTGCACTACATATACTTTGACTTCCTTGTTTTCTTCCTTCAAATTCATACCTTCTTAAAATCAGTTGCCATTTCCTTATCCCTTTACATCATTCTATTTTATATTTTCAAGACATCCTACTTTTAAAGGCATTGTATCTTTCGATTATTCCCACTTAACAAACTCTGAGGTAATGGGTTCAAATTCCATTACTGACACTGAGTGACCATGAGCAAATCACTTCATCTACTGTATGTGTGCTCCAACTGGAAAAACAAAAGAAATGTAACCAATTGTAACTCCATCCATCCATCCATTTTCCAACCCGCTGAATCCGAAAACAGGGTCACGGGGGTCTGCTGGAGCCAATCCCAGCCAACACAGGGCACAAGGCAGGGAACCAATCCCAGGCAGGGTGCCAACCCACCGCAGGACACACACAAACACACCCACACACCAAGCACACACTAGGGCCAATTTAGAATCGCCAATCCACCTAACCTGCATGTCTTTGGAATGTGGGAGGAAACCGGAGTGCCCGGAGGAAACCCACGCAGACACGGGGAGAACATGCAAACTCCACGCAGGGAGGACCCGGGAATCGAACCCAGGTCCCCAGATCTCCCAACTGCGAGGCAGCAGCGCTACCCACTGCGCCACCGTGCCGCCCCAATTGTAACTCAAACTTTGTAAACCGCCTAATAATAAAATCTTTCATTAAATCTTATCAGTTCTTAATATTTGAGCTATGGATCTTAATTTGTCTTGTGCCAATTTGAACTTCATCCTGGTTTTTAAATTTCCCTCATTATTTTCCAAAAATCCCAATCATCATTTAACTCCACTGCCAATAATTAATTTCCTCTACTTTACACCTACAATAGAATAGAACACTTTAGTTTAGGCCTATTCCCAAACCCAAAATGTCAGTTTCATGACATGGATATTACAAGCATATTCATACAAATGTTTTAATGCTGTCCTTTAGTCTGCAAACTATAGTCCAACATCAATCAAGTGCTTTGTTTCCATATTATTGTCATTATCCTGTCCATTCACACCTCAACAATTCCTCCTTTTGGAAATACCTACTCATTTGCTATCTCTCTTTAAAAAGGAGTTTTTTTTTATTTTCTTTAGGCACCATTTCAGCCATACTGTTAATTGTCTCAAGGTGGAGATTTCCAAACCTCTTATCTTTTCAGCACTGGTGTTCTTCCTTTTTAAACCTGACCTCATTAAAGGCCTCAGCTGTATTAAATAATAATTATTCTACCAGCTTTACCATAATCTTGTGGACATAGATAACCATAACTTGGTGCTTTTAAGCTTGACTTTGATTTGATGTTATTGTAGAAGAATTAAGTAGATAGGATTGTTGAACATTGTTGGGTTGAATGATCTGCTTTTGTCTCCATTGTCCAAATGTTCTAATAATCATCAAGAATAAATGGGTTAGGGTTGAGTATTTTGGGATTTTGTTCTTGGCTTATTATTCTTATTGTGACAATTATTTTCAATTACTTTCCAAACTAAAATTGATGACAAGAAGCAAACAAGACCTAGGAACAGCTTAATATAGAAACACATACCTTGAAGAAAGAGTTTATATGAAATAAGCTCTGTTGATTCAAATTTGTTATTCAAGAAAGATGCAGTATAGATTCCAGTGTCTTCTGTTGTCAGGTTCTTCAAAAGCAGAACAAAATCTGATTTTCTGTATTCTGCTTTGAATTTAAAATTGGGAGCCAGCACAATATTTTCACCTTGGTGTTTCACAATCCGAATCTTTACCGAGTCCGAGTCTTTACCAAAACACCATTTGAATTCCTCTAGACTTAATTTTTGCTTCTCTGTCAACATTGACTGCATCTCAATGATTTTACCAGTAGGTCTATAGACTTCACGAATTTCAGCAAGACACACTGTGAGAAAAAAAAGTAAAAAATACTCTTATCAGTTGCAAAGTATATGAGAGTATCTCCTCATTGATTACAGACACTGCAAAAATTCAAGCATTTATACAAAAAAAGAACACTATAACTTTAATTTCTGATAATGATATGAGTTTTTTTTAAATAAACCCCATCCTCAAATTACTAAACCTAAGTCTGAAATTACTGAAATTGCTACAGTATATTGCAAAACCTTACATGTAATTTGTCAGGCGAAGTGTTCTGCAGGATATCTGTGACTTACTGTTCATGGTGCTACCATCAAAGTGTATCATTCTACAGTCTCCGCAGACTAGTACTAAGATTCTCATTTCCTACTAATAAATACAAAACACCACTGAATTTTTTTTCAATAAATAAATTTATTTTGTTAATGAGGTTTGATGTTTGTGGATTTAAGGACATTAATCTATAACTGAGAGCAATTATTTCTTAGATTGGCTGCAAGTTGTAGCAGAAGGCTGGGGGAAGAAGCTTGCACAGGGAAATACCTCCCCTGGGACAACAGAGGGCAGCTCCCATGACTGGCTACAGTGCCATGGGTTTGGTACATGGAAGCTTAACCCTGCTGGGACCTGTGGTCACTGCCAGGTGACACATGTAGAATGTCTGAGCCCTCCTCAGTAGGGCTGCGGCTGGAAAGAGATTGTGGAACACCTGGAGCACTTCTGGGTGCTCTATAATAGGGGCCACCTTTCCCACACTTAACACTAGAATTCCCGAAGCCTACGAAAAAACTTGTAATCCTGGCCCACCATAAATCCATTTACACCTGTCCATCGGCATCTTTTGTTTTGTAAATGCGTTGAGCAGCAGAAGCAGCAAGCAGCCTGCTGTCCCATCCCCTGCCTTGACAGAGCTCAACTTGCGGGCACAAAGATCTCCCAGCTTTGGTTAACAAGTCAGATGTATGTTGTGGCGGGCGACTGGGAGCGGTGCTCAGCCGGGACACCTAGAAGGATCGGGAGATCAACTATGCCTGCCCCAGACCACGAGAGGGCAGCTGCCCTGGTTTGGTATGGGGGCCACGGGAACTGAACATGGAAGCTCAACCCTATAGGGCCCATTGTCATCACCAGGGGATGCCCAGAAGACTGTGAAGCCCTGGATTTCAGCACTTCCATCACACCCGGAGGTGCTGGCGAAAATATTACCAGGGACACCCAGAGTGCTTCTGAGTGGTCATACAGCACTTCCGCCACACCAGGAAGTGCAGCAGGAAGTTCATCAGGAGGCACCTGGAGCACGTCCAGGTGGACATAAAAGGGGCCGCCTCCCTAAAGCCCACAGCTGGAGTCAGGTGGAAGAGGATGAAGCTCGGAGGAGAGGAGTGGAGGCAGTGAAGGCAGCACTGTTAAGAGGCCCAGACTTGAGGGTGTTTGGTGTTGAGACACTGGGTTGTTTACGGGACTTTATTAATTGTAAATAGTGTAAATAAAACATGTGTGGTGCTTGAACCAACGGTGACTGATCTGTCTGTGCCGAGGCTGGTCTTTCCACAATGTGAACTGCAGCATATAAAACAACAGTGAATATTCTCTTGCACTGGAACCCGTCTTCTGTGGAATTGTACGAACATTATTGTATTTGTTACCTAACGCATGAAAATATATTAAGGGGAGTGCTTTCATGGACCATGATAGTAGTGCTGGAAGGTAAAAATTAAAGTTCCAAACACGCTAGATCATGTAAATTGCTGATGGAAAGCAGCAAAGCTCAGAACATGGTGGACTTATGGTTGAGTTTGTATATAAATATTGCTTCTAGTAATTGAAACAGTATATGCAAGGTATGATAAATTCTGTTTGTGTATTTGCACCATCTTCAAGTTTACCTGATATTTGTGCAAGATGTATTTTGTTTTTGACAATTCCTGTAACAGTAGAAAAAGCTGAAAGATGGGAGATGCCATCCAATCCAGTACCTCGAGCTCAGCATTGCTGGACTTGAGGAGGAGGTGACTAGCCTGCATTTCTGTAAGAAATTTGCAGATCAACAGGTACACACTAACCAAGGACAGGCATTCAACCATTTTTAGGAGGAGCTGAACTGTGACTCTAACTTTGCAGTGATAGGCAAGGATAAGTGCCTCAATGGTTCACCTTTCAAACCACTCCTCTGATGGCAAGGAGAAGGATTGAATGTTGGTGACTTCATCATTTGGGAACTGAGACACAGGTTTATTCCAGAGACAAAAAGTTTTGTAAGATGCATCGTCTTCCAGGCTCACAGGTGGGAGACCTTTTTAGAAGGGTGGCAAGGCTCTTGAAACCAGTTTTAATTCTGCATGTTGAAACAAATACATATGTAAGAGCAGGCTGTCAATTCTTCCATCCAAATTTAAAAAGTCAGTTGTCAATCTGAGGAATGAAACTGATATGGTGGTCTTCTATGTAATACTGCAGTACCAAACATCAGTCCAGGAAAGATTAAGGAGATCAGAAGGTTTAACAGTTGCCTCAGATCTTCTTGTAGGATAGAGGGGCATATGTTTACAGCATATTGGAACTCCTATAACAGATGGGACTTGTTCTGCTGAGAATGCTTACATTTGAACCAGACAGGCATCAGTGTATTGTGTAAGTATATAAGTAACTTGAGAATATGTGTGATGGGCAGGAAGTTTAGGATAGGCCAGGTTTAGGACACACAATAGTATAATTACAATTATACAAGATATATTTTTAAAACTCTTGTCCACTATCAAAAAGACTAACTACAGTAAAAAAGACATTAAAATGTGCTTGTCTTAATGCTAGAAGTATTACAAATTAGAAAGTTGAATTTATATAGATCTTTTCATAATTGAATCATACTAATAACACAAGCATGGGTGGTTAATAGAGATGGGGGTGAGTATAACATAAACAGGTACACATTAGGAAGGTCAAGCAAACCAAAAAAGTTGTTGAGTCACCACTTATGTAAAACAGGATTTACATTCAAATTTTCTTTAACTGGATAAGAAGGCATGTCCTAGTTAGGAGGTGTGGATTCAGCTAGAATGCATTTGGGATAGAGATTATACATTAGATAGATTGAAGGAGTTGTACGGTTTCAGTTTAAGCAAATTGAGATTAAGTGGTGATATGATGGAAGCATTTGAAACAATGAAGGGAATTATTGCAGTGGATCCTTGCTGTTATCAAAGATGAATTCTTTAACAAGAACACCAGGACATTGTTTTGAAAATTGTTAAGGGTAAATTTCACACAAATGTTAGAAAGTTTTCATCACACCAAAAAACACAGATATATGAAATAAATTACCAAATAGTGCGGTAGGGAGCAGGACTTTAGGAACCTTCAAATCATAACTTAATGGTATTTAACACAATCTGGGAAAATAAAATTGGTGACCTTATGGATGCAATGGCCTGTTCTTGGCAAAATTGTTGCAATATTTTAATGTCTATTGTATTTTTCATTTATCCCACCTTAATCAAATTGCATAAGAAGAGACTAAAGCAAGCAAACACTCATTTTTTTATTTTTTGACAAGAGACAAAAACTGCTGTCACAATTCATCCAGGCGTCCCAAGAAGAAAAAGCTGAAAGATTGGAAAAAAGGGTAAAGGATGGAAAACTTCGACTGCCTCAGAATATGCCCTGTGTCTTTTTAAGGGAGGATCATAATCATCTAGAGATGGACACACCCCTAAAGGAAACCGGAAGCCCAAGTATGTCTACTTGGTCAAGTCCAGTTAAATATAGAAACTGGAGGTCTACTAATTCCAGCTAGTTGACCAATACACAGGTTATTATATGGACAGGAAGGACAGTTCACATTCACCCAGAACTGGTTCAAGATCTACCAAGAAAAACAAAGAAGATAAAACCAAGGTATAGATTTCTTTACAGCATAACAAATAAGTAAGCAAATGTCTATTTGTAGTTCTTTAAGGTCTTCTGCACTGTTAAATTCTGAGAAACTGTAAACTTTTTTCACCTAATCTGGGAGAAAATCTGCAATTAACAGTTATTTACCATTTTACTAAAGGCCTCCTATATGCTGGGGTTGGAAAATCTATTCAAAGAACAAATATTTTGTTTGGTCAAGTGCTCTACTCTCAGCAGTCATTAAATCTGTAATTCTAAATATAGAGAACTTAGCAATGTAGCTCACCAAATAGTGACTGAAACATGTGGTGAACAGGATTTCGTGAAAAAGGTCAGATTGAATGGACTGTTGTCAAAGGTTTTTTCTTTGTTTCTCTAAGATTCTCAGCTAAATTAAGTGTGTTCAGAAATGAATGGATTGTTGATATTTCAGAAAAGGTGGAGTTTAGTTCTAGATCTTCCTTCACTTTGACATCTCTTCGTTTCCTAAGCTGTTTCTCAAGTGTATAAACCTTTGCAGCGTGATATGATATCTGAAGACAGTTTTCACAAGTCGAGTTCAGCTAGCTAATGGTCTTGGATAATATGTGATATATTGTACCTATTACAGCTGAGCCATCTTTAAAAATTATTTTTGGATAATTTTTCATTATTTCAATTTATGCTAAAATGTGTACGTGTCCTTTTTTAAGTATTAGCTCTGGCTGTTTGTTGACTTCATTTTTAATTTTATTTGCTAATCTTAAAGTACTTTCCCAGTCCTATTATTCTACCTTCCCATAATTTATATGCAATCAGATCCACATGAAGAACTGTTTCTGTCTCCTCACCCCCAGCAAGTAACTCAACAGTGCTTAAAACAGAAACAAAGGAAACATTTAACTGTCCCTCTCATTTATGAAATACATCTCTTCTGTACATTAATATACAGTGCAAACCTCTCTGGGAAGTTAAACAATACAGAAATAATAAAGGAATAATGGTGCAGAAAATTTTAATATTTTAAGATTTTAATATGGTAAATAACATTGCAATACCAAGTCTAATGAGCTTAAAGAAGTCTCAGCACCAGTCTGTATTGGCCTCATATCTTCTAGGTACACTTTCATGGTGAAAAAACAAAATGAGTATCCAGGAGAAGAAAAACTGAAAAAGTACAGTTAAATTGATATACAGTAGTTGATCAGTAACATTAAGGCTGATAACAGTTACTGAATCTGACAAAACGGAATATTTGCTACTGGATCTTGATACTTTACAGCAAGGTTTCTTAAACATTTTATTTGACAACCCAAATCAAAAAATCAGTTTCATACTGGGGCACTAAAAGATGATTATTATGATATGGCGTTCTAGTGTCTAAAGACACAAACAACAAAGGACAAATAAAAATGTAATGATTTTTGTTTAATTTCAAGCATATTTGTCTCATGAATATTACTAAATGAGGAAAATGGGCAAAAGATTGTTAAAACAATATTCCTTTTATCCATTTTCCAAACCTCTTTTATTCAGAGCAGGGTCACTTGGCAGCTGGAGCCCATCCCAGAAAGCATCAGGTGCAAGGTAGGGTAAACACGCACACACTTGGAAGAAAGTGATAGTGCTTGTTTGGATGAAACTAGATTATTATTATTATTATTATTATTGAATTTTTGATTGAAGTCTCTATACAAGGACGCTTATAAGTTTACGATACAATGCATATGTTTTCAGTTAATATTTATAGTTGGAGCATAGGTAAGTTAAGTGACTTGCTAAGGGTCACACTGCAACAAGTCAGAGCCAGAATTTAAAAAGGAACGTAACCAGTTCACTTCAAGTTTACCAGATGGAGTGTACCAATGCTGTGGTCTTTGAATACCTTTAAAGAACAAGTGGAAGAGAAACAGAAAGAAAACCTCAGCTTCCTTTACTCCCATTTGCTTCATAAATATAAGCAAGGCCGACTTCCCACAAATATGTTTAAGAGTAAAATTTGATAAAAGGCCTTCTAACAATGAAATAAGACAGGCCATCCTATACCTTTGTGCAAACCTGAATGTCAGATTCTCACAACAGTTCAAAAAATACTGTTTTGAGTGAGAGCACTAGTCACTTTAGTGACTATGATATCCAAACAAGAATAAGAAAACTTTGTAGCCCCAAACAGAAAATTTCAGGGAAGAAATCCTAAGGAGAAGGACCATAAATGCCCAGTTAAGAGAAGCATAAATCGCTTTTAAATACACTAGATACCAACTACATTTGATAAGATCCTTTCAGCAGCTGTGATGACTTTCAGCTACTGTTAGCGCCCACAAAGCCTAAGCCACAGTAACATAATGTCTGTTGTTGTAAGATCTGATAAGACAGTATGACTTTGCAATAAAGGAAGGAAGTTAAATTTTATGTGAACACAACATATAGAATTACTAACTGAGGCCAGAATTAAAAAATAACTTATCCAAAATTCTCTTCACAGTTCATGTACACACAACTAGGTCTCCCCAACAGTAAAAAAATAAAATTATCAGAAGAACTTATTCCTCTTTTTATATCCAATGTCTTTAATCAGTCGAGTATTCCTGATAAAAACAGGTGTCCATCTCAGTTGATAAGAATTGTTTATAGTAGGTTCAATAGGTTTTGGAGAAGGGAAAGAAAAATGTCCTGTTTGGTCATCTGACAACATTACATGTTCTTCTTCTTCTTTTGGCTGCTCCCGTTACGGGTTGCCATAGCGGATCATCTTCTTCCATATCTTTCTGTCCTCTGCATCTTGTTCTGCTACACCCATCACCTGCATGTCCTTTCTCGCCACATCCATAAACCTTCTCTTAGGCCTTCCTCTTTTTCTCTTCCCTGGCAGCTCTATCCTTAGCATCCTTCTCCCAATATACTCAGCATTTCTCCACTTCACATGTCCAAACCAACGCAATCTCACCTCTGACTTTGTCTCTCAACCGTCCAACCTGAGCTGACCCTCTAATGTACTCATTTCTAATCCTATCCATCCTCGTCACACCCAATGCAAATCTTAGCATCTTTAACTCTGCTACCTCCTGCTTTCTGGTCAGTGTCACCGTCTCCAACCCATATAACATAGATGGTCTCACTACCGTCCTTGTAGACCTTCCCTTTCACTCTTGCTGATACCCGTCTGTCACAAATTACTCCTGACACTCTTCTCCACCCATTCCACCCTGCCTGCACTCTCTTTTTCACCTCTCTTCCATAGTCCCCATTACTCTGTACTGTTGATCCCAAGTATTTAAACTCACCCACCTTCGCCAACTCTACTCCTTACATCCTCACCATTCCACTGACCTCCCTCTCATTTATACACATGTATTCTGTCCTGTTCCTAATGACCTTCATTCCTCTCCTCTTTAGAGCATATCTCCACCTCTCCAGGGTCTCCTCAACCTGCTCCTTACTATCGCTACAGATCATAATGTCATCAGCAAACATAATAGTCCATGGGGACTCCCGTCTAATCTCATCTGTCAACCTGTCTATCACCATTGCAAATAAGAAAGTTCTCAGAGCCGATCCCTGATGTAATGCCACCTCCACATTGAATGCATCTGTCACTCCTACTGCAGACCTCACCACTGTCACACTTCCCTAATACATATCCTGTACAACTCTTATATACTTCTCTACCGCTCCCGACTTCTTCATACAATACAACAGCTCATCTAGAGGCGCTCTGTCATATGCTTTCTCCAGGTCCAAAAAGACGCAATGCAACTCCTTCTGGCCTTTTCTAAACTTCTCCATCAACATCCTCAGAGCAAGCATTGCATCTGTGGTGCTCTTTCTTGGCATGAAACCATCCTGCTGCTCACTAATCATCACCTCACTTCTTAACCTAGCTTCCACTAACTTCATGCTGTGGCTCATCAATTTTATCCCCCTGTAGATATTACAGTCCTGCACATCCCCCTTATTTTTAAATATCGGCACCAGTACACTTCTTCTCCACTCCTCAGGCATCCTCTCACTTTCCAAAATTCCATTAAACAACATTACATGTTGTTTTAAAAAATATATTTTTTGTGCCCACGTCTGTGTGGTTTCCTCCAGACATGCACATTTTCCTTCCACATCCTTAAACACTTGAAAATTTGTTCAATTAGGGGTTACAAATTGGTCCTTTGTATGTGTGTGTGTGTGTGTGTGAGGTCGCCCTGCAATAGACTGGTACCCTGTACTTGTTTCGCTGCCTTGTATCCAGTATTGATAAATGGATTCTGGCCCCACATAATGCAGAATTTGATTGGGGGGGTATTAGAATATTATGTTATGCTATGTTATTAATAAGTCTAACAAGAAATGTCATATTCATATTTGAATTCCATTGTGAATTTAGATGTAATATTCCTCTTCGGTGTCTCATTCTTGAAGTGTTTTTTTTTCTCTTTCTTCCGGCAGGGCTTCTGATAATGGGAGCATAGGAATAGGAATAAGGAGTATATCAGTTAAGCTGATTTGTGTTTTCTAAATAGTTAAAATGATGTTTTCTATTTTACTGCAAACTTCTATCTCATGGTGTCAGACAGTGGTAATGTATTGCATGTTATTTGGCCATGCAAACAAAAATTTTACTGTACACGTGAAAATATTACTATTATTATTAGTACTACAGGGCAGCAGGGTGGCGCTGCTACCTTGCAGTGAGAAGACAAGGGTGCAAATCCCAGGTCCTCACTGTGTGGAGTTTGCATGTTCTCCCTGTGTCTGCATGATTTTTCTCTGGTTTTCTCCCACAGTTCAAAGACACACAGGTTAGGTGGATTGCTAACATTAAACTGACCCATATGTACGTGCATGTGTGTATGTGTGCCAATGTGTGAGTGTATTCACTCTGCAATGAACTGGTGCTCTATCTAGGGATTGTTCTTGCCTTGAACATATGCTTGCTGAGATAGGTTCCAGTCCTTTGCAATCCTGCTTTGGAAATGTTATGGTATGGTATTCTACTCATAAAACTTATTTTGTTATTAAGGTGGAAGCATACTGATGTAGTGGCTTACACTGCTGCCTTATAGTTCCAGAGGCCATGCCTTTGAATCCCAGCCCAGACACTGTACTTCTTTCATGTTGTTTGAATGTTCTCTGTGTGCCTTCTTGGATCTTTCTCCCTGTATATCCCATATAGAGGGAGCTGTGGGGAGAGGACTCACAAAAGTTAAGGAGGTTCCACCTGACCCGGAAGTGCTTCCAGAGTGTAATCATGTGGCACCAGAAGCACTCCCGGATTTGGCATAAAATAAGCCACAAAACCTCATCCAGGTAAGTTGGAGTTGGAAGGTAAAGGACAAGGCTTGCCTGGAGGAGAGTAGAGGAGCATTAATATGCAAGTTTACTTGTGAGTTCTTTTTTGAAGAAAGGACCCAAAAAAGGTATCTGTGTAAAATAAAATGTATTTTATTTGAACGCCTGGCTGTGCACATGCACTGTTTCTGGACTCAGCTGGTATTATTTACTTGGCTACATAAGATACTGATGACACTACTAGACATTTGTTTGTATTTTTATGTATGAAAATATGAACACGATCTACAATGATGAATAACCATAGCAGATGTCTGCTGAACCAGTCCACAAGATTTATTTGTTGAAAGGCTGAGATGCATAAAACTAAATTTTATCACCTGAACCGTTGCAAGTGAGAACTGCATAATTATGATGATGCTATAATGAAACCCGTCATTTTGACTGAGCTGTTTTGAGGCAATTTGAGAATACTTTGTGCTATAATCCCAAGAGTCATTTGGTAATGCTGCTCGACTCATTAATTAACAAGAGCTTCAACTGAGATAATGTTGTTGTAAACATGAAATGAAGGGCTAAATTTGTTTTATGAGCAGCATTATGGGTGAGTAGGTATAATATGATTTGCTTGTTCATTCATGCGTTTTAACATGCATGTCTAAGGATCTCTTCATGGGCTCTGTTGAGATATGTAATAACCCACCAAGTTGAGAAGGGGGTGCCATCACCAGCTGCTAGATGGAGAACTTCTGGCTGCTTTGTCTTTTACATCTTATTACTAAATAAGGAGCCATTAACACACTGAATGCAGCTGTTTAAGATTGAAATAAGCAATTAAGGGCGGGGAGACTTAACAAGCGAGACCACTAAAATGAAGCATCAAACTATCACTTAAGCAATAAGTGTTTCATCAGCAATAATTGATTACTCATTAAGAAACTGGGTTGGAACAAAAACCTGCAACCACTGCGGCTCTCCAGGACTGACGTTGCCTACCCCTGCCCAAGACCAATGGACAAATTAGTAAAACCACTGGTTTCATTCTATTTAAAATTTAGTTGCAATGTTTATATCTAGGATTTTTCTATCAAATAAGTTTTCTGACCTATTATGAGTGCATTACTAAGCTTCACTTAAAATTGGCTGTTTCTAGTTACTTGAATACCTTACTTATAAATGTTGTTAAGAATGTATTAAAATTCTTTATTTTCATTTTTAACTATATTTTAATTAAAAATAACAGGTACTATTCTATTCTGAACAGAGGTTACACTATTGCATGCATTGTGTGCTTTACACAGACAATAAACACAACTACCAAGAAGTGCAGTGAAGTGTACACTGCAAAAAATCAGTGTGAAAAAATGAGAAAAAATATATAAAAAACAAGAAAAAGGTATTAGAATCAAGCAAAATTATCTGCCAATATAGTGAGAAAGTTTAACTTGTTAACTTGTTAAATTTTCTAAAAATGAGATTATATATCTTACACATACAAATCTACTCAAGTCAGTTATTCTTAAAATAAAACAAGATCTGTTATTTCTTTTCAAGATTGTCTGGCTTGTTAAGATTTCATTTTTTGCAGTGTAGTATTTTGTGACCATCAAATTCACATTACAAACAACAAAATCAAAAAGCTTGAATTTTACAAAACCAGATCCCAGCATATTACATTCCACTCTGACTGGTCACAGTTTATCAAGTGATTGATACTGTAAAACACAGAAACATTAATTCATAGACACATCACATGTAAAGTTTGCTTTTCTACATGTTTGTGTTCACCTTTAGTTTATCCAGAAGGGCCACTGTTTGAACTTTGAGATACCATGCTATAACTTGCGTTGGCTTCAAGTTACATTTAAAACCAATTTTAAAACACTCCCCTCTAATACAGAAAGTTGTTATTATGTTCGGCTACCGTTTCTTAATAAAAACTAATAAGGTAATCACAAGATACAGGTTTTCAAGAAATGTCAAAGACAAATAAGACTCCAGCAGAAGTCAAGAGCCTATAATTACAAAGTATCTGGAATATGGTATAACTAGCCTTCAAAGCAGGGAATGACCTGTTAGTGTTAGAAGTTAAAGTAATCTTAAAAAAAGTGATATCATTTAAGTTTTTCACACAGGCCAATAAAAATGTGACAATAATCATGAGCTGTTGATGATCCTATTCCTTCTCCTTTCATGATAACTTGGTGGCACAGCATAGAATTGTATGTCAAAGTGGTTCAATATCTTTGACATTAAAGGGCACAGTATTAAACTGCCTTATAGTTATAGTCTCAAGCACATGGGGTCAAGTATTGTAAAATGTCCAGCTACAAGAGTGTAGTCACTTTTTGGTCTGTAGCAGTCATCTATTGTGAGTGAAGACAACATCAGTTTACATGTTACTGAAGCCATAGTTAATTTTCAAGTAAGGTATTTTCTTGATTATGGAAGTAAAAACAATAATGACTTAAATACTTTATGACTTCTATTTCTAAAGCAGTTTAAACAAGTTTGCCAACTGATGAAATTTATACCAGAATATAAAACAAAATGTTAAAGAGATGAAATCTTTTGCCAAATGAAATTGCATTTATTATTCAAGTAAAGAGAGAACGCTGTATATTTACCATACAGTAAACTAGTTACGTGTGTACCTGTTGATGAGAATAAGATGAACTTTGTACCATCTCCTATCTTTGATTAGGCTGTGACCCTCAAAATAAGAAATCATGTCTGTGCTGACTGTAGAAACTTCATTATCTATTCGGGTTTGTGCTCACTCAGTTTTATCACTCAGTTCTTGTATATCTTTGCCTAAGACTGCTTGGACCCTGAAGTTCTTAATGTCACTGAGGCTGCTTTTTTACTTTACTAAGTTGCAGTACCACTCACTTAGGATCCATTTTACTTTTAAGTGTAAAGTAACTGAAGCAAAAAATGGATGTAATATAACCTATTAAACTGCAATAGTCTTTTACCATGGGTAAATGATGAAATATACAACACAATAATTTGAGTAAAAGTGTTCCATTAACTTTTCTTTTCATGTTTCAGCATCACTAGAACAAAGTGCAGTAGTACTGACCTTTTCTCAAAAAATATTAATATGAATAATGGTCTTTTTTTCTGAGGTGTAAAGACATGGAGTCCCAAGCTAGACAGACTTTTTTTAATAAAAAAGTTTAATAATGTTTCTTTCTAAGTGTGTGAGAGTAATTGCAATACAATAAAGTAAATAAAACATATATAAAATAATTTAAAGAAATGATAATTTATTTACCTGTTTTATTCATGAAGATGCTAAGTATGCAGAATGTTGAAACTTTCATGCTCATAACAGTCATTTGGTCCAACAAATATGAAGTTGTTAAGTTATACTAACTCTCAGCGATGTGTAAAAACTTTCAGCTTAAGCCTCAGAACAGGAAACTGAAAGATAACAGGAAATTACTCTTTAAAGTATACTGATGCTGTCACCGCAAAGTTAATATTTCAGTCATCCTTCTTCACTCTCATTTAAATACTAGTTTTTCAATATAATTAAATAAATCCTTTTGCATTGTATGTCCTATTAGACAAAGATCACTATTCTCATCTATCCATCGATCTATAAATGTCATACAACACTCTAGTTTCACTGCACAACAAAGTTTTTGCTTCTTGAACACTATTGGGTGTTTCTTATAGATTTTTGGGTGCTGATCATGAATATCACATCAAAATTTCCTCATCACATACTGTTTCAGAGAAATCTTCGGTTTTGTCATGATTTTTTCTTATATTTGTATCTAAATATTTTCACTCCCGTAACCTGACTTATCAACAATGGTTTGTGCAGCCTGGGTATGACCAGGCATGGAATCAGGCCAGGTTGGAAGCTGTTCTGTGGAAGTTGACATCCTGGGCATGCCTGGGCAGGTCTGAACGAGCTTGACGCTGTCTCAGCGTGCTATAAAGGTAGCTTGCATACACCGATCCTTCTCATTTGGTTAATATAGATAGTCAGTGTGTACAGTATGTATAGTATCAGTATAGCAAAGAATAGTATCTGTAGCAATATAACAGTAAATAAGCTTGATGGTATAGATGTTTTGGTGTCGAGCGATATGTCTCGTCAATGTCGTAACAGCCGCAATACATTCTTCTATATCTATGGCGAACATACACTTCAGCCTCAGAGACATTGGATGACTGCTCTTGTGAATAAAGATTATCATCTGTATTTTAGTTGCAAAATTGGTGATCAAGACAAGGAATGGGCGCCTCACATTAGCTGTGTGACATGTGCTGTCAGTCTTAGAGCCTGGCTCAGAGGCACTCAAAAGATGATGCCGTTTGCTGTTCCGATGATATGGCGAGAACAGAAAGACCATGTGATGGACTATTACTTCTGTTTGACTAATGTGTCTGGTCTCTCTGTCAAAAACAAGAAGTCAATAGAATATCCTAATCTGCCTTCAGCCGTGCCACATGATGACAGTCTTCCAATTCCGAAACAACTAGGGCATTGGACCTTAGATGAACCAGATGAAGAAACTGCAATGCAGGGTACTAACAGTGACATTGACCCGGATTTTGAACCGTGCTCATCAGAGAATCCACATCTGATAACACAGTCCAAATTTTTGGCACAAGTCAACAGTCTCTGTTTCTGTTGTGACATTGAAGGATTGTTCTCTGCCTTGGGTTGTGATCACAACCCAGAAGAGTGGAATTTCTTCATTGATTCGTCAATGTTAAGCCTGAAAACTGTTCTGATACGCAACGTTTATCCTAGTCCAAATAAAAACTCAACCGGCACGCTAACAACACTCAGCAACAGTTGTAGCTGCTGCTGTTCTCAAGTACAATGTTGACGGCAATGCTCACCAATTATTTTTTTAATTTATCATTAAACCTTTCAATGTTTTGATGTTCCAAGTGATTTTTTTTTCTATCTTATTTCCCTTTTCATAAACAAAAATCAGAACTGGAGTCAGGCATCTCTTCCCGGTCTTTTTCAAGTCTTCCCCATTTGCTCCTTTTGTCCAATCCCATTGCATGAACAGAATACTGACCCTCATTCAATCAGTCACAAAAGAGATACTGTCAAGATGTGTTGTGCTCAGCATGTTAACAAGGCACTTCTCAAACTGCAAGAATAGTGAGAAACATGACACGTATTTCACCCCTATTTGAGGCTCATCAGGTGTACGCACTTTTTTGCTTCCCCTTACGGGGATCGAACCTTGGAAGTCAGCACCTCAACCATTGCGCCATGGTGGCTAGCTCACTTACTTGACAGGGTATAGATCGGATATATATAGTCACACATGTGTGTCCGAGAATCTCCTCCTGGGTTCTGTCAAGGTATGTACCGTAATAACCCGTCGAGATTAAATTGCTATCTGTGTTTTCTTCTTTTCTCCCCACAGGAACAGCAAACCCCCAAGTGAGGGCACCTGTCTCCTTCCCTTCCTGTTCAGTGTCTGTGACGACAGCGGACTCTCAGAAGATGGAGTCATTTGGCTATCGGACAACCCACTTGACAGACTGGCAGAAAACAGTGACTGTGTTTGATTTTCCGTTTTGTTTTGTATGGGTGGTCACCTACCATGTAATGCTTGTGGTTGGTCTGCAAGTCGGTTACCTGGTAGGTAACCACCGATACAATCAGATTGTGATTCAGACTACGAATGTCATGAATGTAATTACCCCGATCTACATGCTATCAAATAAATGAATCACATGCCATGGCGCAACGTAAAGAGGCTTCTCGAGGTTCGATCCCCGAGATGGGGTGCAGTGAGTGTGTACGCCTGATGAGCCCAGAATTAGGGCAAAACACATGTCGCGTACTCTTTGCATTATTTGACAGTAAACTATGCAACATTCTATGATCTGCTTCTCGCAACTGAAGAGGGCACTGTGGCGGATGTTTGCCGACTTGCAGACCAACCACAAGCGTTACCTGGTAGGTAACCACCCATACAATCAGATTATGATTCAGACTACAAGTGTCATGAATGTAATTACCCCGATCTACATGTTGTCAAATAAACAAACCACACACTGTGGCACAACATAAAGAGGCTTCGCCGCTGACGTCCGAGGTTCGATCCCCGAGAGGGGGTGCAGTGAGTGTGTACGCCTGATGAGCCCAGAATAAGGGCAAAACACGTGTTGCGTACCCTTTGCATTATTTGACAGTAAACTTTGCAATACATAGATGTATATATATGGGCGGGATGGTGGCGCAGTGGGTAGCGCTGCTGCCTCGCAGTTAGGAGCCATGGGTTCGCTTCCCGGGTCCTCCCTGCGTGGAGCTTGCATGTTCTCCCCGTGTCTGTGTGGTTTTCCTCCGGGTGCTCTGGTTTCCTCCCACAGTCCAAAGACATGCTAGTTAGGTGCAGTGGCGATAATAATAATACATTTTATTTATATAGCACCTTTCCCATGCTCAAGGCACTTACAGAATATAATAAAGAATGGCAGGGTATACAGTATATAGCATTGTACAAACCAGATAAATAAATAAAGAAGATTAAGACAGTGAATTCTGAAAAAAAAACAGACAACATAATTGATGGTCTAGCACACACACACAGGTTACATTAGCATCTTGACAGAGAAGCAAACTGAGAGAAGGCTAATAATGTCAAGTAGAGCTAAAAGCCTTCCTGAACCAATGAGTTTTGAGTTGTTTTTTAAAAGAATTCATGGAGTCAGCTGACCTGATTAATTTCGGTAGGTCATTCCAGAGTCTGGGCGCTATACAGCTGAAGGCCCTATCACCTATGGAGTGTAGATTAGTGTGGGGTACAACAAGATTGCCAGAATCAGAGGACCTTAGTGGGCGGGCAGGCACATAGTGATGGAGTTTGGCGTGAGGTTATTTAAGGCTTTGTAGGTTATTAGTAGGATTTTATATTCGATTCTGTAAGACACAGGGAGCCAGTGAAGATGGAGCAGGATGGGTGTGATGTGCTCGCTGTTACTGGTTCGAGTAAGGACTCTTGCAGCTGAGTTTTGAATAAGCTGGAGCTGTGATATAAGATTAGAAGGGGCACCTGCCAGTAGGGAATTACAATAATCGATGCGGGATGTGATAAAAGCATTTACAAGTTTCTCAGCATTAGAGAAAGAGAGGAAGGAGCGAACACGGGATATGTTACAGAGGTGAAAGTAAGAAAGTTTCTTAATGCGATTTATGTGGGCGGAATAAGAGAGGGAGGAATCAAAAATGACACCAAGATTTTTTACAGTAGAGGCAGGTCTGATGAGATCACCGCCAAGATAGACTGGGAAGGAGCTCATTTTATTAAGTTGCATTTTAGTCCCAATTTGCAGGAGTTCAGTTTTATTGCAATTTAATTTTAAAGAGTTCTGCTCCATCCAGGTATTAATTTCACTGAGGCAGGTTGTGAGCTGAGAAAGCTCTGATGAAGTTCCACTTTTAACATTGAAGTAGAGTTGAGTATCATCTGCATAAAAATGATAACCCAGTCCATAGCTATGGATAATATGGCCAAGGGGAAGCATGTAAATACAGAAAAGCAGAGGACCGAGGACAGAGCCTTGAGGGACTCCTTGTATGACTGGCGCTGAGCTGGATCTGCTGTTGCCAAGACTAACAAACTCTTGCCTATCTGTCAGATAGGACTTGAACCACTGGAGGGCAGTGCCAGAGATACCCAGCATGTTCTCCATTCTGGACAGTAGAATGTCATGTCTGACAGTGTCAAATGCTGCACTGAGGTCTAACAGAATTAATATGCTGGTTTGTCCAGAGTCTGCTGCCATAAGCAAATCATTGGTTACCCGTAGCAGAGCAGTTTCACAGCTGTGCCGCGCCCTAAAACCAGACTGAAAGGGTTCCATCAAGTTATTAGAGGTTAAGTAATTGGTGAGTTGGGAAGCTACAACACGCTCAAGAACTTTTGACAGGAAAGGTAAGTGGGAAATAGGCCGGAAATTGTTAAGATTGTCAGCATCAAGACCAGACTTTTTTAACATTGGGGTTACAGAAGCAATTTTAAAAGTGAGCGGCAGAGAGCCGGTGTTCAAGGGATGAGTTTATTATTGTTGTAACAGTCGGGATTATGGCATGAAGGCAGGATTTAAGTAGTGTGGTGGGAATGGGGTCCAGTACACAAGTAGTCGGCCTCATCTTACAAAGCAGGTTATTAATAAACGCAGATGTGACTGGTGAGAATTTAGAGAAGGAGCTGGATGGAGTGGGAAAACAGGGAGAGATATAAACAGATGATGTATTTATGTTAGTTGAATTATTTAGATCTTTAATTTTGTTATGGAAAAAGTAGAGGAATTCCTCATAGACTTCAGTAGAAGTTTGTAGGCGATCCTAAATTGTCCCTAGTGTGTGCATGGTGTGTGTGTGTGTGCCCTGCGGTGGGCTGGTGCCCTGCCCGGGGTTTGTTTCCTGCCTTGTGCCATATGTTGGCTGGGATTGGCTCCAGCAGAACCCCATGACCCTGTAGTTAGGATATAGTGGGTTGGACAATGAATGGATGGCTGTATATATATTTATAGGCCTGATCACAATCTGATATTTGGGTGGTCATCTCCCAGGTAACACTTGTGGTCCTATAGATATATTGTCATGGGAGGCAGCTAAAGGGCCTGAAAGAGAATAATCCCACATCAGACCAGGGGGTAGCGGAGTGCGCTGACTCATTTTCTTACTTTCCTGCAGACTGTTCATGGGAAATTCCGCCTGTCCCTGATAACGTTATTTCCGGTTCCGGCCCTTTTGATAACATCACTTCCAGTTCTGGCCCCTTTGATGACATCATATCCTGTTTTGGCCTTTAAAGCCGCCATCTTACAACCAGAGAATCAGTTCTGTATTGGACTTTGACTTGTGTGCATCAGTGCGACAATATCAAAACCCATTTGGAGCCAGGGAAAATATACAGGTGTCTGCCCCAAACCTTTTTTAAGACTTCTTGGTCTCATTCTTGTGACAATGTATATAAGATTTCTAAACTCTTTTGGGGCTCCCCCCAACAGGACGACACACCAAAGAGTGCCTGCTGTTGATGGGTGATGCAAGGAATATTCTAAATGCAGGGAACAGTATTATTTGGCCATTAACCTCATCATGACCCTGCCTGATTACTGTGTCTGTGTATAGGAGAGTGATAGATCCTGCTACAATAAATAAATGTGCTGTTCCTGTTTCAAGTTGAATAAAGCTGGTTTTGCTAAAGTACTGAGACTCAGCCTCGTGTTTTGGGGGTGCAAGACAGGAACTCACACGTCACAATATATAAATATATATACTAAATATATACAGTATATTACATACTATATACTGTATATATTAAGACAAAGATAGCAGATAAAAAGTTGGGGCACTCTTTATCCCCGTATATTTGGCAGTCCAAAATCTGAAAAAAAGAAACTGTTGTAGGCATGAATTTATTGTTGACTGACTCCAAAATGGCAGTGGAGCTGTATTTCATTTGAGAGGACAGGAAGAGACAGGTTCAAGAAGTCGAGAACTTGAAGTTACATCATTAGGGACATACTGTAGCTGTCAATCACTGCTACTGGAGATGGGAGGAAAGAGAAGGTGTTAGACAACAGCACCAACCCCTGGTTCGGAGTATAATTACCTTTAGATGAGCATTGAAGTTGTCTTGCAAGTGCATGTGTGTGACAATACACATACTTGTTGCACTATATATCTAAGATGGATGTAATCTAAGTAATCAACATAGACCAGTGCACCATCCATTGGAATGTATGTAATAATAAAATACACTGCATTAGCCATTCCAACAGATGACACATCACAAACATTTGTAGTAATAAAACCAATCACTATAAATATTTGTTATTTTATTTTATTTATTTTATAATTTTCTCCAGCCATCTGGAGTTTTTTTTTTGTTTGTTTTTTCTGTCCTCCATGGCCATCGGACCTTACTTTTATTCTATGTTAATTAGTGTTCCCTAATTTTAATTCATATTTATTTTGTCTTTTTGTCTCTTTCTTCATCATCCATCCATCCATTTGCCAACCCGCTGAATCCGAACACAGGGTCACGGGGGTCTGCTGGAGCCAATCCCAGCCTACACAGGGCACAAGGCAGGAACCAATCCTGGGCAGGGTGCCAACCCACCACAGGACACACACAAACACACCCACACACCAAGCAAACACTAGGGCCAATTTAGAATCACCAATCCACCTAACCTGCATGTCTTTGGACTGTGGGTGGAAACCGGAGCGCCCGGAGGAAACCCACGCAGACACGGGGAGAACATGCAAACTCACGTAGGGAGGACCCATTTCTTCATCATGTAAAGCTACATTATTTGTATGAAAATGTGCTATATAAATAAATGTTATTGTTGTTGTGTCATCTGTTGGAATGACAAATGCATTGCATGTTTTTGGGATATGCTATTTAGTATGGGATTTGTAAAATCAATGTTAATATTTATGATGTGCCATTTGTTGGAATGAAAGGCACAGCAACCAAATGGACATGCAGATACATACACGCAGAGAAACTTGGATTTACAAATACATACGTTGAGTCAGTATAAGCAAGCATCTAAAAAGGAAAACAAGTTAGGAAATACATGAATGGTATAATGTTCAGGTGCATTTGAGGGCTGTGCAGGTGCTATGAACCTCAACAGAATGAGACCCAGCTCTTACTGTCTTCCCAAATGAAAAACAACTCCACAGGCCATTTGCAGTCAGTCAACAATAAACTCTAGACCCTTCTCAATCCATTTAAGGGTTGTGAGGATCAGAGTTCACCCCACTAAGACTAGGCTAAAGGCTGAAAATAAACCTGGACAGGAGTCTAGTACATCACAGGGACCACTCTCACTCTCACACACAGACACATCATATTCATACAAAATTTACAATTTGCATTTAACCTAAATTAATTTTAAAAATGTACATAATCTCTTTTTTGCTTAATCATGGCTAGTCACATCAATTTTCATGAAATGGGACCTACAAAGCTATTGTTATTATGAATGTTAAGGATTAGCAAAAGTGAAAGGGAAACTTTAAAGTTACAGCAAGTGACCATTATGGGTTTTAAGTGAATGTGGCACTCTGATGATATACTGTATTATGGGGTGATAAGATTCTCAAAGCCCCAATATGGGACACTTGTGTAGCATGTCTGTCCATGCATAAAGCCCATCATCATTTGTTTGATTGCAGCATTCATTATCCTCAGAAAGAGATCAGGGCACAGAAAGAAAACCCTTTCACAAATTAACCCATATGATTGCACACGGTGCTTGAATTGTAAATAATAAATGCCAGTACTCTCTGTTTGTGTGTGCTTCTTATTCCTAGAATAACTATAACCATCGACATATTGAATGACTTACCAAGTTTTGTGGTGGACAGTAGTACTTTAGGGACTTTCCAAACTTAACTTGATGTTATTGTGGAATAATTAAATGGATAGAGCTTAGTTGGGCTGAATTTCACCTTGAAGTTTTTTGCATGCTTTTGCAAATATATTATGTCACAAAATCAAAGAAGCCATAGAAATGTTTGGGGCAGCCACACGTACAGTATATTATTCCCTGGCTTCAAAATGGTTTAAAGTTTTGTACTGATGTGTACAGATTGGAGTCCAGAACAGAATTGAGGGCAAGGAGGAAAGATGGCAGTTTTAAAGGTCAGAATATGAAGTGACATCAAAGGGGCAGGAACCGGAAGGGTCTTCATCCATAGGCTCACACCTGGAAGTGACGTCAAAGGGGCCGGAACCAGGAATGACATTATCAGGGCCAGGTGGAATTTTCCGTGATCGATCTATAGAAAAACAAGAGAAAGTGTCAGTGCACTCTGACACCTCCCGGTCTGGCTCAGAATTATTCTCACTCAAGCCCTTTAGCTGCCTCCCATGCACAACATGTGTGACAATTGTGATGGTATTTCTTTCGGTGAAGCAATTTTTGTAGCACTGAAAATCTTTTTTAGATGGCCAGTCTTTTAAAACCAGGACATTTGTATATTCTTCAGTTATTTATTGGGCTGCATAACCTGAATTTGGGGCTGTCCCTGTCACCTGGACATCTGGCCACCCTAGTAAATTATATTGGCAGTAAATCTTTACAAACTACATATATTGGAGCTATGGGGTTTGTTTAGAGTCAGGTTAATACTGAGTAAATGTTTACTTTGTGTTTACACGTCACAGGGTACTTCATTATTAATCTTATGTAATTCTTTTTGAACACTAGATCTCCTAAGCCTATGAAAAAACTCCTAATCCCAGCCCACCTTAAATTCCTTGGCACCTCTCCATCAGCGTCTTTTGTTTTGTAAATGCGTCGATCAGCACAAGCAGCTCAGCTCACGGGCAAAATGTTCTCCCAGCTCAAGCCAAGGCTCCTTATCTGTGTGTGATGTGCCTGAAATTGTATAGGCTAAATAATACAGTATATCGTTATTTGGAATACATGCATTTCATGTGTGTTCCGTGTTCAAGTGCCAACAAGATACTAAGAAGACATGATTAACCAGCATTTGTGTGTCTAGTTCTACTGCTTCAGTGATATCTTTTACAGGTTGCAAAACTTTAAACCGGCTGTTATGGACTGAAATCAAAGGCTTCTTCTTTTGGGCGCATACACCATCAGCACGGTGCTATCAGATCTAAACACTAGTGTGGCGAATTGCTCACGTACTGAAGTGACTTTAGCTGCAGGTGGAAGTCACATTTTATTTATGGTGCCAAGCAGAGTTGCATTACATTACAACAGTCTATTAGCCAGCAAAAGTGCTGTGAAGAAGCCATCTGTTGTTACAGTCCTGCAGGTTTGCCATTTATATAGATGTCACTGTCACTGGTGATGTAATGTCATCTCATGCTTGGGAGACTCATCCCTGGCGGCTGAAGTAACTTGGCAGCTCTATTATAATACATAGTAAAAGCAGATGTGGGGCTATCTCTTTCATTGTAAAGAAAATGGAAACTGCATTAATTCTGGTGTCACTTTTAACCTTCCCCCAAAACAACCTTTAACCATGAGACATTCCCCATGCTCAAATGCCTGGCAATATCTATCTATCTATCTATCTATCTATCTATCTATCTATCTATCTATCTATCTATCTATCTATCTATCTATCTATCTATCTATCTATCTATCTATGTATATATATATATATATATATATATATATGGGATTATATATGGGATAGTCTGAATCACAATCTGATTGTATGGGTGGTTACCTTGTGGTTGGTCACCAAGTTGGCTAACATCCGCCACGGTGCCCTCTTTCAGTTGCGAGAAGCAGATCATAGAATGGTTGAAATAGTTTTACTGTCAAACAATGCAAAGAGTATGCAACACGTGTTGCACCCTAATTCTGGGCTCATCAGGCATACACACTCACTGCACCCCCTCTCGGGAATGGAACCTCGGTTGTCAGCGGCGAAGCCTCTTACGTTGCGCCACGGCGTGTGGTTCATTTATTTGACAGTATGTAGATCGGGGTAATTACATTCATGGCATTCGTAGTCTGAATCACAATCTGATTGTATGGGTGATTACCTACCAGGTAACGCTTGTGGTTGCTGAGCCCAGAATTAGGGTGAAACACGTGTCGCATACTCTTTGCATTATTTGACAGTAAAACTATTTCAACCATATATATGTACTGCTGCTCAAAAAAATTAAAGGAACACTTTTTAATCCAAGTATAGAATGAAGTCCATGAAACTTCTGGGATATTGATCTGCTCAGTTAAGTAGCAGAGGGGGTTGTTAATCAGTTTCAGCTGCTTTGGTGTTAATGAAATTAACAATAGGTGCACTAGAGGGACAAAAATTAGATGACCCCCAAAACAGGAATGGTTTAACAGGTGGAGGCCACTGACATTTTTCCCTCCTCATCTTTTCTGACATTTTTTTCACCATTTTTGCATTTGGCTACATTCAATGTCACTACTGGTAGCATGAGGTGATACCTGGACCCTACAGAGGTTGCACAGGAAGAGACAGGCAGTTACTCTAGGAGAGCTGGACAGGGCCATAGAAGGTCCTTAACCCATCAGCAGAACCGGTATCTGATCCTTTGGGCAAGGAGGAACAGGATGAGCACTGCCAGAGCCCTGCAAAATGACTTCCAGCAGGCAGGCCACTGGTGTGAATGTCTCTGACCAAACAATCAGAAACAGACTTCATGAGGGTGCCTTGAGGGTGGCTTCTAGTGGGCCCTGTGCTCACTGTCTGGCACCGTGGAGCTCGATTGGCATTTGCCATAGAATATCAATTGGTAGGTCCACCACTGGTGCCCTGTGCTTTTCACAGATGAGAGCAAGTTCACCCTGAGCACATGTGACAGACGT